>NW_022264478.1:0-28514 GCF_002021735.2 Oncorhynchus kisutch
TACTGGTACCAACCCTCCTTCAGCAGCAGTCATTACTGATACCAACCCTCCTTCAGCAGCAGTCATTACTGATACCAACCCTACTTCAGCAGCAGTCATTACTGGTACCAACTCTCCTTCAGCATTAGTCATTACTGATACCACTCTCCTTCAGCAGCAGTCATTACTGATACCAACTCTCCTTCAGCATTAGTCATTACTGATACCAACTCTCCTTCAGCAGCAGTCATTACTGATACCAACCCTCCTTCAGCAGCAGTCATTACTGGTACCAACCCTCCTTCAGCAGCAATCATTACTGGTACCAACCCTCCTTCAGCAGCCTTTCCTTGAGCCATTCTTTATGTGGAACAGTTGACGTATGCAAACCTTGTAACATGCAGAATGGTATAACAGTATGGCATGAATCATTAGCTATTTCCCCCTTAGCATGTCCCTGAAGACTCATTATGTGTCTGGTCAAAACAAAGTGGATTGACTGCCTGGCTGTTTTGGTTTGTTTTTCATGTGTCACGCAGGGCAGAATTACCTAAAGCAAAGTCCCTCAAACGTTTTCTACATTAATGCATCATAAGACTAAATGGTCTTTGAATTGAGGAATTCTGTTGGATTAGAGGTTATATTTCCTGACTATAGGATGTAGTTAACCGTCTGTATTCCTGGGTACACTTACAAGTACCTCTGTGTCACTAGCTGACCTTGACAGTGACCTTAAACCATGTAACAAGAACTATCACAGTATAGTAATTACAATATAGGCCATTAGTTCAGCCTACCTTTGTACCATATTGTAAGACCAGAGGATATGAGAGGATGGCTTCACAGTTTCCATGGAAAGCCTCCTGACTCTCTTGACAGAAGGGGGGTGGGGTGTTGAGGAGTGGAGTGGATGGGGGGGGGGCTATGTCATGGGACTGCATGGTCGTGTCCAAAATGGCTCCCTATTCCTTATAGAGTGCACTACTTTCGACCAGAGACATATGCACTATATAAGGGAGCCGTTTCAGACACAGTCCATGATCCAGAAAGAATATGAGTGTCCAACCAGCCCCTCGACTGTTCCTGTCAGGAAATTATCTTATCTGGGTCAGCATTTATTAGCAAAGTTACTTGTCATTCTCTTCTTCAGAATACATGGGATACGTTCGAGCGTCAGGAGCATGTGGATTGTCTTCATGTTGGAAACCAGGCTTCAACAATTATCATTTATCATTTGTCGGTGGGTCACCCCAATCCCAGACAACATGCTGATCTCTTCATTGTCTCGTTGTCATTGGTCTCAGGTTCTTTCCTCACTGTAAGCTTCTGGGTGAAGAGAGCAAAGAGGAATACGTACGTATTGGTTAAACTCCAACAGGTCTAACCCAACAGTAATGTTATGTTCTCCAACAATGTCCTGTTGACTCTACGACTGATGCACCTTGTCTAGACTGAGGATGAGTGGAGATGTTGACAGTTCTACAGACTCTTATGAGAGGTGAGAAACTCTCAGGTCTAGACTGAGGATGAGTGGAGATGTTGACAGTTCTACAGACTCTTATTGGGAGGTGAGAGAGTCTCAGGTCTAGACTGAGGATGAGTGTAGTTGTTGACAGTTCTACAGACTCTTATTGAGAGGTGAGAGAGTCTCAGGTCTAGACTGAGGATGATTGTAGATGTGACAGTTCTACAGACTCTTATTGAGAGGTGAGAGAGTCTCAGGTCTAGACTGAGGATGATTGTAGATGTTGACAGTTTCTACAGACTCTTATTGAGAGGTGAGAGAGTCTCAGGTGTGTTTTACAGAGTCATTTCTTTATTGTCTCTACCCAGGTGTTACTGCCCCTACCCAATCTATGTTCATGTGTCAAGTTAATGCACTAACAATCTCTGACAAGCCTGTTTTGACTGCCCGCCATTTTGGAAGCCTGACCTGGTAACATAAAATTTGGGTATGTTGTTGTCTCTACCTTCTTGTCCTTTGTGCTGTTGTCTGTGCCCAAAAATGTTTGTATCATGTTTTGTGCTGCTACCATGTTGGGCTGCTGCCATGTTGTGTTGCTACCATGTTGTTGTCATGTGATGTTGCTACCATGCTGTGTTGTCATGTGTTGCTGCCATGTTGCGTAGCTGCAATGTTGTTGTGCTACCATGTTGTGTTGCTGCCATGTTGTCGTGCTACCATGTTGTTGTGCCCTTCATGTTGTGTTGCTGGCATGTTGTTGTGCTACCATTTGTTGCTGCGGGGCGGCAGCTCGGGACAGAGGGGCGGCAGCTCGGACAGAGGGGCGGCAGCTCGGGACAGAGGGGCGGCAGCTCGGGACAGAGGGGCGGCAGCTCGGGACAGAGGGGCGGCAGCTCTGGACAGAGGGGCGGCTGCTCGGGACAGAGGGGCTCTGGCACCTCTGGGCTGAGGGCTCTGGCGCCTCTGGGCTGAGGGGCTCTGGAGGCCCCTGGCTGACTGGCGGCACTGGCGGCCGCTGGCTGACTGGCGGCACTGGCAGCCCCTGGCTGACTGGCGGCCCCTGGCTGACTGGCGGCACTGGCGGCCCCTGGCTGACTGGCGGCACTGGCGGCCCCTGGCTGACTGGCGGCACTGGCGGCCCCTGGCAGACTGACGGCACTGGCGGCCCCTGGCAGACTGGCGGCACTGGTAGACTGGCGGCCCCTGGCAGACTGGCGGCACTGGTAGACTGGCGGCACTGCGGCCCCTGGCTGACTGGCGGCACTGGCGGCCCCTGGCTGACTGCGGCACTGGCGGCCCCTGGCTGACTGGCGGCACTGGCGGCCCCTGGCCGACTGGCGGCACTGGCGGCCCCTGGCAGACTGGCGGCACTGGCAGACTGGCGGCACTGGCGGCCCCTGGCAGACTGGCGGCACTGGCAGACTGGCAGCACTGCGGCTCCTGGCAGACTGGCGGCACTGGCGGCGCTGGGCAGACGGGTGGCTCAGGCGGCGCTGGGCAGACGGGTGGCTCAGGCGGCGCTGGGCAGACGGGTGGCTCAGGCGGCGCTGGGCAGACGGGTGGCTCAGGCGGCGCTGGGCAGACGGGTGGCTCAGGCGGCGCTGGGCAGACGGGTGGCTCAGGAGGCGCTGGGCAGACGGGAAGCTCAGATGGCGCTGGGCAGACGGGAAGCTCAGATGGCGCTGGCGAGGAAGGCTCTGGCAGCGCTGGACTGAGTAGCTCTCGTAGCGCCGAACAGGCGGGAGACTCCGGCTGCGCTGGGGAAGCGGGAGACTCCAGCAGCGCTGGAGAGGAGGGAGACTCCGGCAGCGCTGGACAGGCGAGGCGCAATGTAGGCCTGATGCGTGGTGCTGGCACTGATGGTACTGGGCCGAGGACACGCACAGGAAGCCTGGTGCGGGGAGCTGGTACCGGAGAGCTGGGGTGTGGAGGTGGTAGTGGATAGACCGGACCGTGCAGGCGCACTGGAACTCTTAAGCACCGAGCCTGCCCAACCTTACCCGGTTGAATGGTCCCGGTCGCCCTGCCAGTGCGGCGAGGTGGAATAGCCCGCACTGGGCTATGCAGGCGAACCGGGGACACCGTGCGCAAGGCTGGTGCCATGTAAGCCGGCCCAAGGAGACGCACTGGAGACCAGGCTTCATGGCACTTGGCTCAATGCTCACTCTAGCCCGGCCGATACGCGGAGCTGGAATGTACCGCACCGGGCTATGCACCCGCATGGGGGACACCGTGCGCTTCACAGCATAACACGGTGCCTGTCCGGTCTCTCTAGCCCCCCGGTAAGCACATTGAGTTTGCGCAGGTCTCCTACCTGGCATAGCCATACTCCCTGTGAGAGACATTTTTGGGGCTGACTCTCGGGCTTCCGTCCGCGCCGCCATGCTTGCTTCGCCAACTCCATTCTCCGATAACCTTCCGCGCACTGCTCCATCGAATCCCAGGCGGGCTCCGGCACTCTCCCTGGGTCGACCGCCCACCTGTCTATCTCCTCCCAAGAAGTATAGTCCAGACTCTTGCAGTCCAAACCGTACTCCCATGTCCATTCCTCTTTGCGTTGCTGTTGCCCGTTACCACGCCGCTTGGTCCTGTTGTGGTGGGTGATTCTGTAACGGTTTTCCTTAGGTGAAAGAGAGTCAGACCAAAATGCGGCGTGGCTATTGCGATCCATGTTTAATGAAACAAAGTAAACACGAATCAAATACAAAAAACAATAAACGTAACACGAAAACCGAAACAGCCTAATTCTGGTGCTAAGTAACACAGACAGAACAAGGACATAAGGACAATCACCCACAAAACCCAACACCAAACAGGCTACCTAAATATGGTTCCCAATCAGAGACAATGACGAACACCTACCTGAGTCTGATTCTGACCTCCCTGTAAGGTGTGATTCTGACCTCCCTGTAAGGTGTGATTCTGACCTCCCTGTAAGGTGTGATTCTGACCTCCCTGTAAGGTGTGATTCTGACCTCCCTGTAAGGTGTGATTCTGACATCCCTGTAAGGTGTGATTCTGACCTCCCTGTAAGGTGTGATTCTGACCTCCCTGTAAGGTGTGATTCTGACCTCCCTGTAAGGTGTGATTCTGACCTCCTTGTAAGATCTGATTCTGACCTCCCTGTCTGATTCTGACCCCCCTGTAAGGTGTGATTCTGACCTCCCTGTAAGATCTGATTCTGACCTCCCTGTAAGGTCTGATTCTGACCTCCCTGTCTGATTCTGACCTCACTGTAGGTATGATTCTGACCTCCCTGTAAGGTGTGATTCTGACCTCCCTGTAAGGTGTGATTCTGACCTCCCTGTAAGGTGTGATTCTGACCTCCCTGTAAGGTGTGATTCTGACCTCCCTGTAAGGTGTGATTCTTTTGCTCCCTAACAAAAACAATCCATAATGTCTCAGCAACACTCTGTTTCTTTGGTGTTTGGTGACACAATCAATTCATTATACTGTTTATTCAACAAATTTGAAAATAGTGTTTGAAAAATGCAAGAGGAGGCAGATATTTTATGGAACTCTGGAGAAAGAGGACGCAGCCTCTGTTTTTCTTCTTCTTCATGACAGTCTTCATTCGGTCCGCGAGGAAACTTTATTGCTCATTATGTGTGGGGCCACAATGACAGATGATTTATTGAGAGCCAAAAAATGTGCTTTGGACGGCAGAGGTTCTTATTCTCCTGCACTGCTGCTTGTCAGCTCTTTCTAGCAACCAAGGTAACAATGCAGGGAGAGGCCTTAACAACAATACCATGACAGTGAGTAATAAATATTATATAGATGTTGTCTGTACAGTTACTGTGCACTTCTACAGGAAGGTAAAGGTCTGGTTTGATGGTTTCTTGTAAAAGATTTAAGACAGGGTTTACTTAATGTCAGAACAGAAAGTTAAGTGCATTAAATATACTATAGATGGTACTTTACCTAAATATTCTAATTAAATATACTGTACAAGGTACTTTACCTAAACATTCTAATTAAATATACTATAGATGGTACTTGACCTAAACATTCTAATTAAATATACTATAGATGGTACTTTACCTAAACATTCTAATTAAATATACCTTACAAGGTACTTTACCTAAACATTCTAATTAAATATACTATAGATGGTACTTATATTAATTAATATATTAATATATATTATTAATATATTATATTAATATATATTAATTAAATATAATATACTATTCCTAGAAATCCTAATTAAATATAAGGTACTATGCCTAGATGTCCTAATTAAATATAGTAATAAAATATAATGTACTATGCCTAGATGTCCTAATTAAATACATTAATTAAATATAAGGTACTATACTATATATAACTCTGTGTTGTTGTCTGTTCACACTGCTATGCTTTATCTTGGCCAGGTCGCAGTTGTAAATGAGAACTTGTTCTCAACTAGCCTACCTGGTTAAATAAAGGTGTTCTCAACTAGCCTACCTGGTTAAATAAAGGTGTTCTCAACTAGCCTACCTGGTTAAATAAAGGTGTTCTCAACTAGCCTACCTGGTTAAATAAAGGTGTTCTCAACTAGCCTACCTGGTTAAATAAAGGTGTTCTCAACTAGCCTACCTGGTTAAATAAAGGTGTTCTCAACTAGCCTACCTGGTTAAATAAAGGTGAAATAAATTTAAAAAATACCTAGACATCCTAATTAAATATACTAATGAAATAAAAGATACTATTCCTAGATGTCCTAATTGCACACCATAAGATATAAAGTACAGTACATAAAGTATATGATTACTAGTTAGTTATGAGTCAGGCTAAATGTAACAAAAGCAATATGGCTTCCACACTGAATTAAAATCATTCTAGAGTTTTAATCCTAAGACGTTTTCTTTACATGGCGTTTGTGATTATGAGAATTCTGATCCAAGAATGGTGTCCTCATCAAATAGAAGCAGGCAATCCTTTTAATTTGGCTTGATAATAAAGCTGCCTCCTAACCCCTCGTGGCTAATAAAGACAGACGCCTCCAATCCAGAGAGCATATGAAAGACTTCATTATGGGATTGAAGTTTCCTAATAATGAATATTGTATTTTTAGTCTATGACACACATCCTGACCATGATGGATCTACTTCTGATTCAGGTATAAATGCCAAGATGATGACATCATCGGTTTCCGTGCACTTCACCACAACCTCTGTCACGTGTTAAATACCGCACCTTGTAATTTTCATGGTGCACACTTATTCATCATTGTTGAAATGTGACTATTACGTAGCGTTTTAATTTTGTTGTTATATTAGGTTAACTAGGAACATTTTGTCTCTACAAAACCACAAATCCTACAGAAGCTTTTTTAAAGATTTGCAAGAAGCCTTCTGTTTTCCTTTCTTTTGGTTTCCTTTTTAGAGTTAGAAATGATTACGTTCCCCCAGATCCTGTGTCCCGTGTATTTATCTTTATATATATTTTTATATTTGTCTTAACCGCAACTTCAACATACTCTCCTGCAACCCGTCTCATCCACTGTGGTATGGTTCTGCTATGTTCTTTACTTCAGAACCGGAACCCCCAACAGAGCTAGCCAGCTAACGAGTTACTAGCTAGTAGTCAGCTAGCCACTGCTAGCAGTCATCAGCTAACCTTTAGCCTGGACAACTCCTGCCAGTCTGCACAGGGTGATTAAACCCAGATCTTAACGGACTCCTTTTCTCCATATCCCTGGATTCCTACCGCAAGGTCTGAACCTCTTCACCTGGATCATCGCAGCTAGCTAGCTGCTATCCTGATTGGCTTCTCCTGGCTAACGTCCCGGTCACGAAGCAAGCACCAACTAGCTAGCTGAAGAGGTCCATCAGCCACTCCTTGGGCTACAATACTTATATTGCCAATTGGCCTGGACCCTTTTCATTGTCGATACGGAGTCCCGCCGATCCATTACGACTGGACTACTGACGTAATCCGCCCAAGGTTTTTTTTCAACAGGCCCCTCTGTCGCGACGTCCCCTGAATGCCCATCTGCTAGCCTGCTAGCCGCGACCCTCTAGCTGTCTAGAACATACCGGACTGTTAGCTGAAGTGGTCCATCCGTCAACTTCTTGGGCTACAAGAATTTTGTTAATTGGCCTGGACCCTTTTACGACACGGACCTCTGCTGATCCATCACGACTGGTCTGCTGACGTAACACGTACGAGGGGGCTACAACAGACTTCTTCCATCACGACGTCTCTCTAAGGCCCTATTGCTAGCCTGCTTGCCCCGGCCCGCGAGCTGTCTGAATCGTCGTGTCTCCAGCCCATCCAGCTACTCATTGGACCTTGTGATTACTCGGCTATGCATGCCTCTCCCTAATGTCAATATGCCTTGTCCACTGCTGTTTTGGTTAGTGATTATTGTCTTATTTCACTGTAGAGCCTCCAGCCCTGCTGAATATGCCTCAGCTAACCCTCTTGTCCCACCTCCCGCACATGCGGTGACCTCACCTGGTTTAATTGATGTCTCTAGAGACAATACCTCTCTTATCATCACACAATGCCTAGGTTTACCTCCACTGTATTCACATCCCACCATACCTTTGTCTGTACATTATGTCTTCAACCTATTCTACCTCGCCCAGAAACCTGCTCCTTTTACTCTCTGTTACGAATATACAAGATGACCAGTTCTTGTAGCTCTTAGCCGTACCCTTATCCTACTCCTCCTCTGCTCCTCTGGTGATGTAGAGGTTAATCCAGGCCATGCAGTGCCTAGCTCCCATTCCCCAGGCGCTCTCATTTGTTTACTTCTGTAACCGAAAAAGCCTTGGATTCATTTATGTTAATATTAGAAGCCTAGAAGTTTGTTTTACTCATTGCTTTAGCACACTCTGCCAACCCGGATGTCCAAGCCGTGTCTGAATCCTGGCTTAGGAAGGCCACCAAAAACCCAGAAATGTCCATCCCTAACTATAACATTTTCCGACATGATAGAACTGCCAAAGGGGGCGGAGTTGCAATCTACTGCAGAGATAGCCTGCAGAGTTCTGTCTTACTATCCAGGTCTGTGTCCAAATAATTTGAGCTTCTGCTTTTAAAAATCCCCCTTTCCAGAAACAAGTCTCTCACCATTGTCGCTTGTTATAGACCCCCCTCAGCCCCCTGCTGTGCCCTGGACACCATATGTGAATTGATTGCCCCCATCTATCTTCAGAGCTTGTGCTGTTAGGTGACCTAAACTGGGACATGCTTAACACCCCGGCCATTCTACAATCTAATCTTGATAACCTAAATCTCACACAATCGATTAATGAACCTACCAGTTACAACCCCAAATCCGTAAACACAGTCACCCTCATAGATCCTAACCAACCTGCCCTCCAAATACACCTCTGCTGTCTTCAACCAGGATCTCAGCGATCACTGCCTCATTGCTTGCTTCCGTAATGGATCTGCGGTCAAACGACCACCCCTCATCACTGTCAAACGCTTCCTAAAACACTTCAGCGAGCAGGCTTTTCTAATCGACCTGGCCCGGGTATCCTGGAAGGATATTGACCTCATTCCATCAGTAAAAGATGCCTGGTTATTCTTTAAAAGTGCATTCCTCACCATCTTAAATAAGCATGCCCCATTCAAAAACATGAACCAGGAACATATATATTCCTTGGTTCACTCCAGACCTGACTGCCCTTGACCAGCACAAACATATCCTGTAGCGTACGGCATTAGCATCGAATAGCCCCCGCGAAATGCAACTTTTCAGGGAAGTTAGGAACCAATAGGCAGTTAGGAAAACAAAGGCTTTTTCAAACAGAAACTCCAAAAAGTTCTGGGACACTGTAAAGTCCATAAGAGCACCTTCTCTCAGCTGCCCACTACACTGAGGCTTGGAAACACTGTCACAACCGATAAATCCACAATAATTGAGAATTTCAATAAGCATTTTTCTACGGCTTGACATGATTTCCACCTGGCCACCCCTACCAAGGTCAACAGCCCTGCACCCCCTACAGTAACCTACCCAAGCATCCCCCATTTCTCCTTCACACAAATCCAGATAGCTGATGTTCTGAAAGAGCTGAAAAATCTGGACCCCTACAAACCAGCAGAGCTAGACAATCTGGACCCTCTCTTTCTAAAATGATCAACCGAAATTGTTGCAACCCCTATTACTAGCATGTTCAACCTCTCTTTTGTATCGTCTGAGATCCCCAAAAGATTGGAAAGCTGCCGCGGTCATCCCCCTCTTTAAAGGGGGAGACAATCTAGACCCAAACTGCTACAGACCTATATCCATCCTACCCTGCCTTTCTAAGGTCTTCGAAAGCCAAGTTACCGACCATTTCGAATCCCACCATGCCTTCTCCTCTATGCAATCTGGTTTCCGAGCTGGTCATGGGTCCACCTCAGCCATGCTCAAGGTCCTAAACAATATCATAACCACCATCGATTAGAGACAATACTGTGCAGCACTATTCATCGACCTGTCCAATGCTTTCGACTCTGTCAATCACCACATTCTTATCGGCAGACTCAACAGCCTTGGTTTCTCACATGACTGCCTCGCCTGGTTCACCAACTACTTCACAGACAGAGTTGTTGTCCTGTTGTCCTGTTGTCCGGACCTCTGGCAGTCTCTATGGGGGTGCAACAGGGTTCAATTCTCGGGCCGACTCTTCTCTGTATACATCAATGAAGTTGCTCTTGCTGCTGGTGATTCTCTGATCCACCTCTACGCAGATGACATCGTTCTGTATACTTCTGGCCCTTCGTTGGACACTGTGTTAATAACTAACCTCCAGACGACCTTCAATGACATTCAACTCTTCTTGCGTGGATTAAATTAAATCTAGAATCGGCTTCCTATTTCGCAACAAAGCATCCTTCACTCCAGCTGCCAGACATACCCTCGTAAAACTGACTATCCTGCCAATCCTTGACTTTGGCAATGTCATTTACAAAAATAGCCTCCAACACGCTACTCAGCAAATTGGATGCAGTCTATCACAGTGCCATCAGTTTTGTCACCAAAGCATCATACACTACCCATCACTGCCTCCTGTATGCTCTCATTGGCTGCCCCTCACTTTATATTCGTCGCCAAACCCACTGGCTCCAGGTCATCTATAAGTCTCTGCTAGGTAAAGCCCTGCCATATCTCAGCTTACTGGTCAACATAGCAGCACCCACCCGTAACACAAGCTCCAGCAGGTATATCTCACTGGTCACCCCCAAAGCCAATTCCTAATTTGGCCACCTTTCCTTCAGTTCTCTGCTGTCAATGACTGGAACTAATTGCAAAAATCGCTGAAGCTGGAGACTCATATCTCCCTCACTAACTTTAAGCACCAGCTGTCAGAGCAGCTCACAGATCACTGCACCTGTACATAGCCCATCTGTAAACAGCCCGTCCAGCTACTTCATCCCCATACTGTTATTTATTTTTGCTACTTTGCATCCCAGTATATCTACTTGCACATTCATCTTCTGCACATCTCTCACTCCAGTGTTTAATTGCTAAATTGTAATTATTTTGCCACTATGGCCTATTTAATGCCTTACCTCTCTTATCTTACCTCATTTGCACACACAGTATATAGACTTTTTCTGTTGTGTGTTACGTTCCACAGTTTCTGTTGTGGTTTGTGTATTTTGTATGTGTGTGTTTAAGGATGGCTTCCTGGATTTCTCTAAGCAGCTGATTGGTTGGGCCCCATTGAAAATTGGAGCTGACCCCGCCCTCTCATCGGAAACAGCTGTCTTCAATTGCCAACTCCTTCTCCAGCTATATAAGCCAGTGTTCTGTTCTGCTCAGAGAAGAGATGATTACTGAGAGAAGGGAGATGAGTGTGTCCTGTGTTGGTTGTTGTTGTTGTTGTTGTTGTTGTTGTTGTTGTTGTTGAGATAGCTGATTGGTACAGTGCCTTGCGAAAGTATTCGGCCCCCTTGAACTTTGCGACCTTTTGCCACATTTCAGGCTTCAAACATAAAGATATAAACTGTATTTTTTTGTGAAGAATCAACAACAAGTGGGACACAATCATGAAGTGGAACGACATTTATTGGATATTTCAAACTTTTTTAACAAATCAAAAACTGAAAAATTGGGCGTGCAAAATTATTCAGCACTGTATGTCCTGTGTGGGTTGTTGCTCAGATAGAGCTTATTTGATGTCCTGTCTTGGTTGTTGCGGAGAATAGAGCTGATGTGTAAATTCTGTGTTAGTTGTTGCTCAGAGTTTTAAATATTGTGTAGCCACTGCTTCAGAGGTATGTGTGTGCCAGTAGGGAAGTGGGGGCAGCATGCGGCACGGGAGAGGTGGAAGGGGGGTTTAGGGCTGGGAGTGTTAGAGTGAGATTTAGAAGGGGATAGATTAGTAAGTGTGTGCCAGTAGGATGCAGGGGTGTTGATTATTGAAATTGTTTTTGTTATTCTGTTTTTGTTCTGAGGGGGGAAGGCACCTTGGGAGTGCTTAGGCAAGAGGCCTGCAGGCATACATATACCCTTAATATATATACTCTGCCTCGGCACACAAGGTAAGACCTGGGCGGTCCACCCCCTGTATTTTGGTTAGTGCACCAGGGGGTGCTAAATTAGGTAAGTAGTGGTTAGGCAGGTAAGGTAGGAGAGGGGGGGGCTTTGAGATTTACTTTCTTTGCTTTGGTTCCGTCCAGCCCCTTTTCCCCAAAATTATCGTGTGACTGAGTAAATTCCCTGTAAACGGAACCTATCTCATCCTTACTCACACCTACAGTCCCATACCTCATTCACTCCACGGGGAGTTGAGTTGTAGCAAGGTGTTGCGTTCCCTCTTCCTAGAGGTGTACGTAACATTGTGTTGTTGACTGTATGTTTGTTCATTCCATGTTTGTTGTTGTTTGCGTTGCACTGCGTTGCTTTATCTTGGCCAGGGAACAGTTTTAAATGAGAACTTGTTCTCAACTAGCCCACCTGGTTAAATAAAGGTGAAAAATAAAATCCTGAGGTCATTTTAATGTGGCATTGATCTGCCTGTGACAGTAACAGAAGTGGTAGAAACCTGGGGTGGTAAACCCTGTTTAGAGACCTCGTTGGGGTGGTAAACCCTGTTTAGAGACCTCGTTGGGTTGGTAAACTCTGTTTAGAGACCTCGTTGGGGTGGTAAACCCTGTTTAGAGACCTCGTTGGGGTGGTAAACCCTGTTTAGAGACCTCGTTGGGGTGGTAAACCCTGTTTAGATACCTTGTTGGGGTGGTAGGTCCTGTCTATAGAGACCTCGTTAGGGTGGTAGGTCCTGTCTATAGAGACCTCGTTAGGGGTGATAGACCCTGTCTATAGAGACCTCATTAGGGGTGGTAGGCCCTGTCTATAGAGACCTCATTAGGGGTGGTAGGCCCTGTCTATAGAGACCTCATTAGGGTGGTAGACCCTGTCTATAGAGGGTGGTAGACCCTGTCTATAGAGACCTCATTAGGGGTGGTAGACCCTGTCTATAGAGACCTCATTAGGGGTGGTAGACCCTGTCTATAGAGACCTCATTAGGGTGATAGGCCCTGTCTATAGAGACCTCATTAGGGGTGGTAGACCCTGTCTATAGAGACCTCATTAGGGTGGTAGACCCGGTCTATAGAGACCTCATTAGGGTGGTAGACCCTGTCTATAGAGACCTCATTAAGGGTGGTAGGCCCTGTCTATAGAGACCTCATTGGGGTGGTAGGCCCTGTCTATAGAGACCTCATTAGGGGTGGTAGACCCTGTCCATAGAGACCTTATTAGGGTGGTACACCCTGTCTATAGAGACCTCATTAGGGGTGGTAGACCCTGTCTATAGAGACCTCTTTAGAGGTGCTAGGCCCTGTCTATAGAGACCTCATTAGGGGTGGTAGGCCCTGTCTATAGAGACCTCATTAGGGGTGGTAGACCCTGTCTATAGAGACATCATAGGTTTTACATTGACATTCTACATTGTACATCTGTGAATGTGAACTGAAAGGCTGGAGGACAGAAGGGGTATCCCTGCCTCTAAATGATCCTCTTCTGTTCTCCGTAACCACGTGGACCCATCTGACTTAGAGTGTACAGGATATCTACTGCATCTTTATGTAATACACGTATCACTAGCCACTTTAACTATGCCACTTTGTTTACATACTCATCTCATATGTATATACTGTACTCGATACCATCTACTGTATCTTGCCTATGCCGCTCTGTACCATCACTCATTCATATATCTTTATGTACACATTCTTTGTTCTGTTGGAATTAGTATGAAGTTAAAAGGCGTCTGTCGATGAGCAGTCAGATGTCCCGACGAGAGCCACTGTTCTGCTCCATCCCTTAAACACAGTTCAGCTGTGTATTTCAGTTCAAATCCCCATTCATTATTAAACTGTGTCATCCCTACACCAGTCGACTCCTTCTCACCCAGAAACTCTTATCTATTAACAACTAATGTCGGACTGTTTTAGAATGAGGCTATAATTTATCATCGATGCAATATTAAAATGTAGCATTTCTCTTTCAGACTCCTGGGTACGGGCATTTGAGTGGAATGAAATGAAATTGCTCTAAAATATTTACATAAAGGGAGGGGGGGGGACTTGATAAGGTTTAACATTACTCTCCATTTAGCCTCCCCGGGGAAGCCGTATCTACTCTTTTACTCAGGCAGTAAGATCTACACTCATGTTGTTGACTGGTGACCCCTTTAGAATGTACTTACAGGAGAGAATAACCTTCTGAACATTGGCAGTAATCTTACCGTTGTACGACAGCAAACCTCCTATTAAAACGCACTGCTTGGCATCTAAGTAAGTCTGTATCATTGAAGTTGAACTAAGAACGTTATACTTAAACCTATTGAACCTTAAAGGTCTCATATACAGCACACATAATACAGTACAACATACCACAATGGTTGATTTTACTATCACCTGACACATTAAATATATATATACAAGTTTTAAATGTTTATGATATATACAAGTGTTCTAGCATTTAATGTTTTACCCCTGAACACCAGAGAGGACAGAATTAATTGTCACCTTGCATCATATCATCTTCTCATTTTCATCATCGGTAAAAAATTGAGGAAATGTCTGTCTGGCACAAGTCAGATTTTAATCAAAGTCATTAGGGACCCAAAGCAGGAATTACATGCTCTATCACAATTTACATGTTAAGTTCTGCAACCCCCTGGGTAGTTCCGACACTAGCGGGGGACACAGTGGGTGGTGACGTGTTTACGTTTAATGGATCTTTTCATCTGGCTTTGAAAAATCAGGACAACGGAAAATCTGCCCTTTAGCCAAAGTAGTAATGGTTGAATGTTCAAACATCTTTACACGGATTTCATTTAATACAATTTATTTGAACTTATAGATATGAAGCCATGACAAATATTTTGCAACGTACGTATGCCTGTGATGTAACAGGACGTTGATGTAACGTAACAGGAAGTCTGTGCTTTCTCTGATTTATACTTGAAATCACACAGTAATAAACATTTGTGCAGTGTACAAATGTTTGTTTTTAACAATCTCTGTAAATGTTCTATCAAGTTTCAAAGTCACTCTTAACTAATATCCCATCTACCACAACACATCCTCTACGCTAGAGGTAAAAACCTCCGTCCTTATTATCAGACTAACAGTCGTCGGGATCTCTAAGACCTCCGCCCTAAACGCGAATAAATCACAGTAGTAAAGTCAGTCGTTAGCTGTGAGCACCAGTCAATAAAGCAGGAAGCTATAAGTTAGCTGTGAGCACCAGTCAATAAAGCAGGAAGCTATAAGTTAGCTGTGAGCACCTGTCAATAAAGGAGGAAGCTATAAGTTAGCTGTGAGCACCAGTCAATAAAGCAGGAAGCTATAAGTTAGCTGTGAGCACCTGTCAATAAAGCAGGAAGCTATAAGTTAGCTGTGAGCACCAGTCAATAAAGCAGGAAGCTATAAGTTAGCTGTGAGCACCTGTCAATAAAGGAGGAAGCTATAAGTTAGCTGTGAGCACCTGTCAATAAAGCAGGAAGCTATAAGTTAGCTGTGAGCACCTGTCAATAAAGGAGGAAGCTATAAGGGTATAAAATATGTAACATCTTTTGTAGCTGTGTTTGTGACTGATTACACTGTCATAGCTCTGGTACTTTTTGTATTTTCAGCCCTGGAGTTGTGATCTGTCACAAGAGGCAGTCATTTACAGGGAAGAGAGAGAGAGAAGAGGAGACAGGTTCAGCTCAGAGAAGAGGAGAGGCTCAGAGAAGAGGAGAGAGGCTCAGAGAGAGAAGAGGAGAGAGGCTCAGAGAGAGAAGAGGAGACAGGCTCAGCTCAGAGAAGAGGAGAGGCTCAGAGAAGAGGAGAGAGGCTCAGAGAGAGAAGAGGAGACAGGCTCAGAGAGAGAAGAGGAGACAGGCTCAGAGAGAGAAGAGGAGACAGGCTCAGCTCAGAGAAGAGGAGAGAGGCTCAGAGAGAGAAGAGGAGACAGGCTCAGAGAGAGAAGAGGAGACAGGCTCAGCTCAGAGAGAGAAGAGGAGACAGGCTCAGCTCAGAGAGAGAAGAGGAGACAGGCTCAGCAGACAGAGAAGAGGAGACAGGCTCATCTCAGAGAGAGAAGAGGAGACAGGTCAGCTCAGAGAGAGCCATGGCTGGGATTGAGGTAGTGAGGTTGCTACTTCAGACGTGACATGACAAAGTGCATGCAGAACAGCTCCACTGCATGATGGTGTGTGATTCAACTGCTCCGCACTCCTCCACCACCCTGCCATCCCCCCTTCCACCTACAGAGCCCTGTGGAGGTAGTGAGAGAGAGAGCTCTGTGGAGGTAGTGAGAGAGAGCTCTGTGGAGGTAGTGAGAGAGAGAGAGCTCTGTGGAGGAAGTGAGAGAGAGCCCTGTGGAGGTAGTGAGAGAGAGAGCCCTGTGGAGGTTGTGAGAGAGAGAGCCCTGTGGAAGTAGTGAGAGTGAGAGCCCTGTGGAGGTAGTGAGAGAGAGCCCTGTGGAGGTAGTGACAGAGAGAGCCCTGTGAAGGTAGTGAGAGAGAGAGCCCTGTGGAAGTAGTGAGAGTGAGAGCCCTGTGGAGGTAGTGAGAGAGAGCCCTGTGGAGTTAGTGAGAGAGAGAGCCCTGTGGAGGTAGTGGGAGAGAGAGCCCTGTGGAGGTAGTGAGAGAGAGAGCCCTGTGGAAGTAGTGAGAGTGAGAGCCCTGTGGAGGTAGTGAGAGAGAGCCCTGTGGAGGTAGTGACAGAGAGAGCCCTGTGAAGGTAGTGAGAGAGAGAGCCCTGTGGTGGTGGTGAGAGAGAGAGCCCTGTGGAGGTAGTGAGAGAGAGCCCTGTGGAGGTAGTGAGAGAGAGAGCCCTGTGGAGTTAGTGAGAGAGAGAGAGAGAGAGAGAGAGAGAGAGAGAGAGAGAGAGAGAGAGAGAGAGAGAGAGAGAGAGAGAGAGAGAGAGAGAGAGAGAGAGAGCGTGAAATGTGAGACAGCTCCATACTCACCTAGCTTATTCATGTCATCTCCATTTGGTTACGCTCCACAGGAAGGATTGTCTCACTGTCTGTTCCCAGATCATTAACAACCTACGGAGTCTAACAGGTGTCAGCCTAGATGTTGTAACTCGCAGGGTTACGTTTCCACATCGTTTCACGACTGATTCTTCTCAGTGCTACTCTGATCCGTTGTCTGAATCACCTGGATGTTCTTTTAGTCGACGAGGGTTCTTAGATTTCTTCTTTGTAAGTCGTTGTGTTTGAGGAAATGATTCTTTTTTTTTTTTACTGTGTGTGTTAATAAATTGTTGTGTTTTTTTATCTGAATGCTGACTTCATTTGCATGACATTTACATATTTTTGGGTTTGTTCCTGTCAGTTTGTGTTTCTTTGGAAGCAGTGATTGTACATCACATTAAATTGGAAACAGCCAACTCTACACAGGTCTGAGGTCAAACGTCCAGATTCATGGTCCAGTGGACGAGAACACAATCTCTCACGGTACACGCGTATGACCTAGGAAGTGCATTCAACCACAATCAATTCTATTTTCAATTACACACAACAAGGGATGGCGAAAGGACACACAAATATCTAGCTATATATAGTCATATTTTATTATTTTAAAATATAATTAATAAAATATCTAATGCTTATCAACCTGATTTGTTTTTAAGAAAAACAAAAAATACAACGAGGAAGAAATATAACAAGGAAGTAATAAAACAAGGAAGTAATATAACAAGGAAGTAATATAACAAGGAAGTAATAAAACAAGGAAGTAATATAACAGGGAAGTAATATAACAAGGAAGTAATATAACAAGGAAGTAATAAAACAAGGAAGTAATATAACAGGGAAGTAATATAACAAGGAAGTAATATAACAAGGAAGTAATATAACAAGGAAGTAATAAAACAAGGAAGGAATATAACAAGGAAGGAATATAACAAGGAAGGAATATAACAAGGAATTAATATAACAAGGAAGTAATATAACAAGGAAGAAATATAACAAGGAAGTAATATAACAAGGAAGTAATACAACAAGGAAGTAACATAACAAGGAAGGAATATAACAAGGAAGTAATATAACAAGGAAGTAATATAACAAGGAAGTAATATAACAAGGAAGTAATAAAACAAGGAAGTAACATAACAAGGAAGGAATATAACAAGGAAGTAATATAACAAGGAAGTAATATAACAAGGAACATTCTGTACAATAGAGCTAAACAGAGATGAGATAATCTCTGAAATATTTTTGCTTCCTCCCCCCCCCCAAAAAAAAAGGTGTAATTTGGTCAGCTACACAGGAGGGGCAGCTCCAGCAATAAATCACTGGATTGCTGGTGACATTCATACAATGTGGATATAGTGTTAACTGTGTGAGTCAGACAGGCCTGTCTGCACCAGGGCTGTTCCTCCACTGTGACCTTGGCTCCCTGTCATAATCAATCATTGTGGCACAGGACACACGGCTGTTGAATAATATTACACTATTGGCATGTACAGTAAACAAAGTGCAAAAAAGGGGAATGTTGATTTGCGATGCTAACGTGACGATTAGGGTCATGGGAAACACAGCGCGGCGTCACATGATTGGTCACATGATTGGTCACATGATTGGTTAGGCCAATGGGTCATTAGAATGAAATCCCTGTGTTTTAAATGGTTACTCTCGATGAGATAATGTTAGCTGCTAGAAGCGATGGTTGATTTTTGCAGAAACCTATATATTTTAGTTGGGACTATTTTTTTCCAGCATGTTTCACAATTTACCCCTATATTGCTCAATAGTATTAAAAAAAACAGGGGGTACTGAAGAAGAAATCACAATTTATTTGAAATCTCACCAATTCTCTGCAAGTGAAATGGGGGTTATATGAGTTCAGCAACTGGCAGCCCAACACATGGATAATGCATTTCTGTCCAACCATTCATCCTTCTTTGTGTCTCACACACACATGCAGACACACACACACACACACACACACACACACACACACACACACACACACACACACACACACACACACACAGACACACACACACACACACACACAGACACACACACACACACACGCACACACACACACACGCAGACCCACACACACACACACACACACACACACACAGACACACACACACACAGACACACACACAGGCACACACACACAGACACACACACAGACACACACACACACACACACACACACATGCAGACACACACACACACACACTTTCAGACACACACACACGCAGACACACAGACACACCACACACGCAGACACACACACACACACACACACACACACACAGACACACACACAGGCACACACACACAGACACACACACAGACACACACACACACACACACATGCAGACACACACACACACACACTTTCAGACACACACACACACGCAGACACACGCAGACACACACACACACACACACACACACACACACACACACACACACACACACACACACACACACACACACACACACACACATGCAGACAAAATAAATTATTGTAATTCACACCCCGACACTTTCTGGGAGATATTCATAGACACGGACAAAGAAGGGTGTCATGGAGGTCAGTGTGATGTCTCTTCATAACAGAGGATCTTTGGTACATTTAGATTAAAATCTAAGAGGTTATAAAACAGCATTTACACATTAAAAAACACCCATTTTGATAGCACCCCTTTGTAAACTTCAATCTATCAATCCAAAATGGTGTTCGTATTGTCCAAAGCTGCACCACAGTTAGTTGTTTCCTCCCCACATCTCTGTCTTTTAACACATTGTGCTTCCCCAATCCTGGGTCAGGTGACCTGCGTGGAGTGTAGGGCAGACCCACCGCTAGATTTAAACTGATCTGTCTCTTAACAAATAGAAAGCGGTCGTGTCGTCACATGATTCACGGCTGCCATGTTTTTTTTCTTAACATCAAGAGACAAGTGACGTGGTTGAGTAAGGTGTCATCTTGGCACTAGTTGTTAATTTATTGTGGAAGACAAGTCATTCTCACCCGCCCTGCCGACTGCAACGATATGTTCTCTGTCAAAGCCACTCCTAGCCTAACGTTGTGTGATTTAAAAACCTGCCGTTGTGAAATGACTTTCTTCTCCGCGCTCTGCGAGCGAGTGGCCCAAGTTGCCTCCTCTGAGAACACCCAGGTATAGGCAGTGTTCAGACAGACCAACAGGGGAATACAACTCAAACCCCGTCGGCACACAAACACATCGGAGCAATATGCTAAGGTGTGACAAAACCAGCCAAAACATTCGCTTTTTTGTTTTTTTTAAACAAACAGGAAGCGGCGTTTCGCTGCCACTTGATGTGCACTGTGCTAGACGTGTCGGCGAAGAAATGGTGTGAATTTTCACATGTAAATGGGGTTCAGAAGAGCTGTTTAGAATATGTAACAGATTCGTCCGAGCTCTTTTTGTGTGGTGATTATGTGGTACCTGTTGGAAAGTTGGTTATTTCTGTGTGCAAATTGGATGTAGTATTTTCTGTAGTGTAGCCTGAGGCACAGTAGGCGGTATTGATTGAGTTGGATGCAAGGTTAGGCACAGGAGAATTATGGGGGGGGGGGAACCCAAGATGGAAAACTCAGCTTTTATTGGAACCTTTTACTTCTCCAACAAAAATACAAAATATTCCACCTAGAGTTGAGTTGTGAAATGAACTGGAATGACTTCATAGTGGCAGCTGATGCTCGGTGTTGGGATACAGTGCCAAAATGTAACAGAATAAAGCCCCTATACTATTGTGAGACATTGAGACTGCAAGATGGATACCTCATCGCTGGTACATTCTTAGGGAAACAAAGGGTTTCAAACTGGTTCTACAGCTGTCCCCAATAGGAGGACCCTTTCTGGTTACAGGTAGAACCTCTTTTGGTTCCAGGTAGAACCTCTTTTGGTTCTAGGTAGAACCTATTTTGGTTCCAGATAGAACCTATTTTGTTTCCAGGTAGAACCTCTTTTGGTTCTAGGTAGAACCTCTTTTGGTTCCAGGTAGAACCTCTTTTGGTACCAGATAGAACTCCTTTCCTCTGTGGAAAGGGTTCTACATGGAACCAAAACAGGTTCTTCAAAGGGTTCTCCTATGGGGACAGCTGAAGAACCCTTTTTGGTACCAGATAGCAACTTTTTTTTTCAAGGAGTGTAAGAATAGGAAATTAGTTGTTAAAAAATGTTGTCAAATGACATTTAAATGACTTTATATAAACTTTATCCAACTTTAGTATGTTCTTTTTTTTCACAAAGATAACGTAACTGTGTAAGAGGGTAAACTCTTAAGATAAAAATATGGAGAAACCCTCAAGAGGAAAAGACAGTCCCCTCTTCAGCCTTCATGGTGCCCTCAACCTAAACACAAAGAAATCCCTACAAACGAATGAGACAAGACCTGCGCAGTTCTGAAGGTTAATCATAGCTGGATGAATTCAAACAAATCTCTCTGTCAGGGAGGTAGAGAGGAACATCAATGCAGCTTCCCAGTTCTATATCTTTTACCTCAAGTGAAGCAATCTCTTTTTCTGACAAAAAAAATAGATATGGAAAGCGCTATTGATCAGCACCTGCAAAGCTAACCACCAGGGATACTCAGGGTATCTGTGTGAGCTGGGTGAGCGCCAGGGAGAATTACTAGTATCTATATTTTAAGGGGAATAGTGTCCAAATTGGTACAGTATACTGAAGCAGATCAATAATATGGAGTGAAGTGCAAGAACAAGACATTGTAATAGGACTGTAAAAAAATAAAATAAATAGCTATTTCTGTTAAATAAGGCAATAGAATTGTTAGGTTTCATTGTAAATGGGATAGAAAAAAGAGACTTTCATTGCAAATTGGCCGTGATTAGAGTAGTACTGTACTCAACACAGAGTCTGCATTTATTTACCTGTAGACATTTTGGAGCGGCACCTTTTAAGCAAGTTTGATTCCCCCCTCTTTCAATTACACGTTAGCTGACATTTGCTTACCCTTTATGGGGTGGGTATTTAATCAGTTCTGATCTAAGACTTACAGGGAGGGAGGGGGGGAAACCTGCTTGATTTAATATCATCCTCACGTTAAATAGAAATCTGAACCATTTGTCACATGCTGTAATTGAAGTCTAAAGGGTACTGGGGGTTACATTAAGTTGTATGTCAGACAAACACTTATTCATCTCAGGTGCCTTACTGCATTTGACTTATAGTCTGTTGGGGATTTAAATGAAGGATCAGTCTGGTGTTGAGATTCTGTTCTAAGAAGGATCAGTCTGGTGTTGAGATTCTGTTCTAAGAAGGATCAGTCTGGTGTTATGATTCCTCTCTAAGAAGGATCAGTCTGGTGTTGAGATTCTGTTCTAAGAAGGATCAGTCTGGTGTTGAGATTCTGGTCTAAGAAGGATCAGTCTGGTGTTAAGATTCCTCTCTAAGAAGGATCAGTCTGGTGTTGAGATTCCTCTCTAAGAAGGATCAGTCTGGTGTTGAGATTCTGTTCTAAGAAGGATCAGTCTGGTGTTGAGATTCCGCTCTAAGAAGGATCAGTCTGGTGTTGAGATTCTACTCTAAGAAGGATCAGTCTGGTGTTGAGATTGTGCTCTAAGAAAGATCAGTCTGGTGTTGAGATTCTGCTCTAAGAAGGATCAGTCTGGTGTTGAGATTCTGCTCTAAGAAGGATCAGTCTGGTGTTGAGATTGTGCTCTAAGAAGGATCAGTCTGGTGTTGAGATTCTGCTCTAAGAAGGATCAGTCTGGTGTTATGATTCCTCTCTAAGAAGGATCAGTCTGGTGTTGAGATTCTGCTCTAAGAAGGATCAGTCTGGTGTTGAGATTCTGGTCTAAGAAGGATCAGTCTGGTGTTAAGATTCCTCTCTAAGAAGGATCAGTCTGGTGTTGAGATTCCTCTCTAAGAAGGATCAGTCTGGTGTTGAGATTCTGTTCTAAGAAGGATCAGTCTGGTGTTGAGATTCCGCTCTAAGAAGGATCAGTCTGGTGTTGAGATTCTACTCTAAGAAGGATCAGTCTGGTGTTGAGATTGTGCTCTAAGAAAGATCAGTCTGGTGTTGAGATTCTGCTCTAAGAAGGATCAGTCTGGTGTTGAGATTCTGCTCTAAGAAGGATCAGTCTGGTGTTGAGATTGTGCTCTAAGAAGGATCAGTCTGGTGTTGAGATTCTGCTCTAAGAAGGATCAGTCTGGTGTTATGATTCCTCTCTAAGAAGGATCAGTCTGGTGTTGAGATTCTGCTCTAAGAAGGATCAGTCTGGTGTTGAGATTCTGCTCTAAGAAGGATCAGTCTGGTGTTGAGATTCTACTCTAAGAAGGATCAGTCTGGTGTTGAGATTCTACTCTAAGAAGGATCAGTCTGGTGTTGAGATTCTGCTCTAAGAAGGATCAGTCTGGTGTTGAGATTCTGATCTAAGAAGGATCAGTCTGGTTTTGAGATTCTGCTCTAAGAAGGATCAGTCTGGTGTTATGATTCCTCTCTAAGAAGGATCAGTCTGGTGTTGAGATTCTGCTCTAAGGATCAGTCTGGTGTTGAGATTCTGCTCTAAGGATCAGTCTGGTGTTGAGATTCTGCTCTAAGAAGGATCAGTCTGGTGTTGAGATTCTGCTCTAAGAAGGAGCAGTCTGGTGTTGAGATTCTGCTCTAAGAAGGATCAGTCTGGTGTTGAGATTCTGCTCTAAGAAGGATCAGTCTGGTGTTGAGATTGTGCTCTAAGAAGGATCAGTCTGGTGTTGAGATTCTGCTCTAAGAAGGATCAGTCTGGTGTTATGATTCCTCTCTAAGAAGGATCAGTCTGGTGTTGAGATTCTGCTCTAAGAAGGATCAGTCTGGTGTTGAGATTCTGCTCTAAGAAGGATCAGTCTGGTGTTGAGATTCTACTCTAAGAAGGATCAGTCTGGTGTTGAGATTCTACTCTAAGAAGGATCAGTCTGGTGTTGAGATTCTACTCTAAGAAGGATCAGTCTGGTGTTGAGATTCTGCTCTAAGAAGGATCAGTCTGGTGTTGAGATTCTGCTCTAAGAAGGATCAGTCTGATGTTATGATTCCTCTCTAAGAAGGATCAGTCTGGTGTTGAGATTCTACTCTAAGAAGGATCAGTCTCATCTACACTGTAATACATCCATTCACGTTTTGCTAAACAGAAATACACCTATGATCCAGAGTTGTGAGTCTGCTGAGCTCGGTGTCCAATCACAAGGTCATACAGTGCAGCCAACAATATATGTTAGGTTAAAATCACAGAGTAAGTGTTAACAATCACTGTTCAATTCTGCTTATAGCCAATATATTAATACATTCAACTAGTTCAGATGCCTCATCTGTATCTACAAGAAACCTGTGAGGTTCATCAACACAAACATCAAGACAACATCTGTGAGTTTCATCAACACAAGCACCAAGATACCATATGTGAGGTTCATCAACACAAACACCAAGACAACATCGGTGAGTTTCATCAACACAAACACCAAAAAACATCTATCGTTTGTTAACAGGAAATGCTGTTCTACAACTCTGCTTTAATGTCCTCCTCCTCCTCCACCTCCTCCTCCACATCCTCCATCTCCACTTCCTCCTCTTCCACCTCCTCCTCTTCCACCTCCTCCTCCTCCACCATCTCCACCTCCTCCTCCTCCACCTCCTCCTCCTCCATCTCCTCCATCTCCACTTCCTCCTCTTCGACCTCCTCCTCCACCTCCTCCTCTTCGACCCTCCTCCTCCTCCACTTCCTCCTCTTCCAACTCCTCCTCTTCCACCTCCTCCTCCTCCATCTCCACCTCCTCCTCCTCCATCTCCTCCATCTCCACTTCCTTCTCTTTTCGACCTCCTCCACCTCCTCCTCTTCCACCCATCCTCCTCCTCCATCTCCACCCTCCTCCTCCTCCACCTCCTCCTCCTCCATCTCCACCTCCTCCTCCATCTCCAATTCCTCTCTCTCCACCTCCTCCTCTCCACCTCCTCCTCTTCCACCTCCTCCTCCATCTCCACTTCCTCCATCTCCACCTCCTCCTTCTCCTCCTCCACCTCCTCCTCATCTCCACCTCCTCCACCTCCTCTTCCTCCCCATCTCCACCTCCTGCTCCTCCTCCTCCTCCTCCTCCTCCACCTCCTCCATCTCCACTCCTCCTCTTCCAACTCCTCCTCCTCCATCTCCACTTCCTCCATCTCCACTTCCCCTCTTCCACCTCCTCCTCTTCCACTCCACCTCCTCCACCTCCTCCATCTCCACTTCCTCCTCTTCCACCTCCTCCTCTTCCACCTCCTCTCTTCCACCTCTTCCTCCTCCACCTCCTCCATCTCCACTTCCTCCATCTCCCTATCCTCCTCTTCCACCTCCCTCCTCTTCCACCTCCTCCACCTCCTCCTCCTCCAGCTCCTCCATCTCCACTTCCTCCATCTCCACTTCCTCCTCTTCCACCTCCTCCTCTTCCCACCTCCACCTCCTCCATCTCCACTTCCTCCTCTTCCACCTCCTCCTCTTCCACCTCCTCCTCCACCTCCTCCATCTCCACTTCCTCCAACTCCACTTCCTCCTCTTCCACCTCCTCCTCCTCCACCTCCTCCATCTCCACTCTCCTCTTCCACCTCCTCCTCCTCCACTTCCTCCATCTCAACTTCCTCCTGTTCCACCTCCTCTCTTCCACTTCCTCCATCTTCGCACTTCCTCCTCTTCCACCTCCTCCTCTTCCACCTCCTCCTCTTCCACCTCCTCCACTTGCCAACTCCTCCTCTTCCACCTCCTCCACCTCCACTTCCTCCTTCGTTCCAACTCCTCCTCTTCCACCTCCTCCTCCCACCTCCTCCATCTCCACTTCCTTCTCTTCCACTCCTCCTCTTCCACCTCCTCCACCTCCACTTCCTCCTCTTCCCCACCTCCTCCTCCTCCACCTCCTCCTCCTCCACCTCCTCCTCCTCCATCTCCACTTCCTCCATCTCCACTTCCTCCTCCTCCTCCTCCTCCACCTCCTCCTCCTCCTCCTCCTCTATGTCCACTTCCTCCATCTCCACTTCCTCCTCCTCCTCCTCCTCCACTTGCTCCTCCTCCATCTCCACTTCCTCCATCTCCACTTCCTCCTCTTCCACCTCCTCCTCTTCCAACTCCACCTCCTCCACCTCCTCCATCTCCACTTCCTCCTCTTCCACCTCCTCCTCTTCCACCTCCTCCTCTTCCACCTCTTCCTCCTCCACCTCCTCCATCTCCACTTCCTCCATCTCCCTATCCTCCTCTTCCACCTCCTCCTCCTCCAGCTCCTCCATCTCCACTTCCTCCATCTCCACTTCCTCCTCTTCCACCTCCTCCTCTTCCACCTCCTCCTCTTCCACCTCCTCCTCCTCCATCTCCACCTCCTCCTCCTCCACCTCCTCCATCTCCACTTCCTCCTCTTCCACCTCCTCCTCTTCCACCTCCTCCTCCACCTCCTCCATCTCCACTTCCTCCAACTCCACTTCCTCCTCTTCCACCTCCTCCTCCTCCACCTCCTCCATCTCCACTTCCTCCTCTTCCACCTCCTCCTCTTCCACCTACTCCTCCTCCACTTCCTCCATCTCAACTTCCTCCTGTTCCACCTCCTCCTCTTCCACTTCCTCCATCTCCACTTCCTCCTCTTCCACCTCCTCCTCTTCCACCTCCTCCTCTTCCACCTCCTCCACTTCCAACTCCTCCTCTTCCACCTCCTCCACCTCCACTTCCTCCTCTTCCAACTCCTCCTCTTCCACCTCCTCCTCTTCCACCTCCTCCATCTCCACTTCCTTCTCTTCCACCTCCTCCTCTTCCACCTCCTCCACCTCCACTTCCTCCTCTTCCACCTCCTCCTCCTCCACCTCCTCCTCCTTCACCTCCTCCTCCTCCATCTCCACTACCTCCATCTCCACTTCCTCCTCTTCCACCTCCTCCTCTTCCACCTCCTCCTCCTCCACCTCCTCCTCCTCCATCTCCACCACCTCCTCCTCCTCCTCCTCCACCTCCTCCATCTCCACTTCCTCCTCTTCCACCTCCTCCTCTTCCACCGCCTCCTCCTCCACCTCCTCCATCTCCACTTCCTCCTCTTCCACCTCCTCCTCTTCCACCTCCTCCTCTTCCACCTTCTCCTCTTCCACCTTCTCCTCCTCCACCTCCTCCATCTCCACTTCCTCCATCTCCCTATCCTCCTCTTCCACCTCCTCCTCTTCCACCTCCTCCTCCTCCACCTCCTCCTCCTCCATCTCCACCTCCTCCTCCTCCTCCACCTCCTCCATCTCCACTTCCTCCTCTTCCACCTCCTCCTCCACCTCCTCCATCTCCACTTCCTCCAACTCCACTTCCTCCTCTTCCACCTCCTCCTCCACCTCCTCCATCTCCACCTCTCCTCTTCCACCTCCTCCTCTTCCACCTCCTCCACTTCCAACTCCTCCTCTTCCACCTCCTCCACCTCCACTTCCTGCTCTTCCACCTCCTCCTCTTCCCCTCCTCCACCTCCACCTCCTCCACCTCCACATCCTCCTCTTCCACCTCCTCCTCCTCCACCTCCTCCTCCTCCATCTCCACTTCCTCCATCTCCACTTCCTCCTCCTCCTCCACCTCCTCCTCCTCTATGTCCACTTCCTCCATCTCCACCTCCTCCTCCTCCTCCTCCTCCACTTGCTCCTCCTCCATCTCCACTTCCTCCTCCTCCACCTGCTCCTCCATCTCCACTTCCTCCATCTCCACTTCCTCCATCTCCACTTCCTCCTCCTCCTCCTCCTCCACTACCATCTCCACTTCCTCCATCTCCACTTCCTCCATCTCCACTTCCTCCTCCTCCTCCTCCTCCACTTGCTCCTCCTCCATCTCCACCTCCTCCTCCTCCACCTCCTCCTCCTCCATCTCCACCTCCTCTCCTCCTCCACCTCCTCCATCTCCACTTCCTCCTCTTCCACCTCCTCCTCCACCTCCTCCATCTCCACTTCCTCCAACTCCACTTCCTCCTCTTCCACCTTCTCCTCCTCCACCTCCTCCATCTCCACCTCCTCCTCTTCCACCTCCTCCTCTTCCACCTCCTCCACTTCCAACTCCTCCTCTTCCACCTCCTCCACCTCCACTTCCTGCTCTTCCACCTCCTCTCTTCCACCTCGTCCTCCACCTCCTCCATCTCCACTTCCTCCTCTTCCACCTCCTCCTCTTCCACCTCCTCCACCTCCACATCCTCCTCTTCCACCTCCTCCTCTTCCACCCCTCCTCCTCCACCTCCTCCTCCTCCATCTCCACCTCCCTCCTCCACCTCCTCCATCTCCACTTCCTCCTCTTCCACCTCCTCCTCTTCCACCGCCTCCTCCTCCACCTCCTCCATCTCCACTTCCTCCAATTCCACTTCCTCCTCTTCCACCTCCTCCTCCTCCACCTCCTCCATCTCCACTTCCTCCTCCTCCTCCTCCACTTCTCCATCTCCACTTCCTCCTGTTCCACCTGCTGCTCCTCCTCCCTCCTCCATCTCCACTTCCTCCTCTTCCACATCCTCCTCTTCCACCTCCTCCTCTTCCACCTCCTCCGCTTCCAACTCCTCCTCTTCCACCTCCTCCACCTCCACTGCTCCTCTTCCACCTCCTCCTCTTCCACCTCCTCCTCTCCACCTCCTCAACCTCCTCCATCTCCACCTCCTCCACCTCCTCTTCCTCCATCTCCACCTCCTCTCCTCCTCCTCTTCC
>NW_022264479.1:0-28519 GCF_002021735.2 Oncorhynchus kisutch
AGCAGAGGTTACTGATATACGGATGTGGTCCATGGAGCTAGAAAGGCAACATACGGACAATGTCAATGCTACATTCAGGCAGCCAGTAAAGAAATTCCCCTTTGCCACAGCTAATGCTAATACTACAGCAACTCTGCAGTAGACAACCCCAATACATGCCGATATTGTGGCATTTCTCATGGACGAGGAAAGAACACTGCCCAGCCTATGGAAAAAATATGCAAATCCTTTGGTACAGCTAATCACTTCGGTAGGGTCTGCATGAAAAGCAAGAGAAAGGAGGGTAAAGTGCACTCCATGGAAACAAACACAGATGAAGGGAACGACAGCACAGAGGATGTATATGCTAGCGAGTGCATAGGGGCAGTGAGGGCAAAAGGACAAAAGTGGTTTGTCACTCTGCTACTTAATAATAAACCACAGCAATGCCAGCTAGATTCAGGGGCCACATGCAACGTTATGAGCCTTAAAGACAAAAGGAGGCTCGCGCCCAGAGACAAACTCACACAGAGTAGCACCAAGCTGAAACTGTATTCAGGCCAGTTCATGACCTCTTTAGGCCTGTTTGTGACAGAGTGTGTTTTACGTGGCCAGAAATACACCCTTGAGTTTGAAATAGTTGAGGCTAGTCAACAGCCATTACTGTCAGGTTCTACATGCGAGCGCCTTGGACTTATTTACTTCACCATCCCAGCTGATCTTAACATTATAGACAAAGTCCAGGCTGGGCCCCTGAGCAAGGAGACACTCCTAAGCAAGTACCATGATGTCTTCAACGCACCGATCGAGTCAGTTCCTGGGGAAGTCCACTTTGAGTTGGACGCAGCAATCCAGCCTGTCCAGTGTGCACCCCGCAATGTACCAGTGGCCATGAAAGCAGCTACGAAGGCTCAGCTTGACAAATACGAAGCAGATATCCACATCATATCCGTCACCGAGCCTACGGACTGGATAAGTAATATGGTTATCGTCAAGAAACCAGACAAGCTACGGATATGCATTGATCCTAAACACCTCAACCGGGCTCTGCGACGTTCACATTACATTATGCCCACGTTGGAGGATGTTCTTTACAAGCTCCCAAAGGCCAGAGTCTTCACGCTCGTGGATGCCAGAGATGCCTTTCTGCAGTGCAAGCTCGACGAGCCCAGCAGCTACATGACCACCTTTTGGACACCTTGGGGCAGGAAGAGGTGGTTGAAGCTTCCGTTTGGTGTCTCCGAGGCTCCAGAGGTGTATCAGCGGAAACAGCATGAGCTGTTGATGGGACTCAGTGGCGTGGAACCCATAGCAGATGACATTCTCGTAGTGGGCTGTGGGGACAGTGATGAGGAGGCAGAATGTGACCATGACGCCAAGCTGCTGGCCCTGATGGTCAGATGCAGACAGGTCAAGCTAAGGCTAAGCATAAAAAAGCTTCAGTTTAAAGTGCCAGAGGTCCGCTTTCATGGGCACATCTTGTCCTCCACCGGATTGAAGGCGGATCCTGAAAAAGTGAAGGCTGTCTTGGAAATGCCCCACCCATCTGACGTGAAGGGAGTGCAGCGCTTCGTCGGATTCGTCACCTACCTGGCCAAATTCCTACCGCGGCTCTCTGAAGTGTGTGAGGCTCATGGACAAGGACACCATCTGGCATTGGCTCCCAAAACATGACGCAGCGGTGAGGGAAATAAAACAACTGGTCACCCAGACACCTGTACTGCGATACTACAATGTGTCAAAACCTGTCACGATTCAGAGTGACTCAAGCCAGTATGGACTTGGCTGTTGCCTCATGCAGGAGGGCCAGCCTGTGGCATTCGCCTCTAGGGCACTCACCCCAACAGAGCAGAACTATGCCCAGATAGAGAAGGAGTGCCTCAGCATTGTGTTTGCATGCCAACGCTTCCACCACTACCTGTACGGGCGCGACAATATTACCGCAGAGACCGATCACAAGCCCCTTATTGCTATATTCAGCAAGCCTCTCCTGAATGCCCCAAAACGACTGCAGAGCATGCTACTGGCCCTACAAAACTACAACCTCAAGGTGGTGTATAAGCCAGGGCCAGAGATGTATGTGAGTGACACGCTCAGCAGGGCTACTGCATCAGGCACTCACACACGCTCCATGCATGAACAACACGCAGTGTGCAGCTTACAAACAGAGCAAGTGGATGTTGAACACATCAACCAGGCTGACTACCTTAATGTTACGGACCAGCGCCTTATACAAATCAGACAGCACACAGACAGGGACGAGCAACTCCAGGCATTGAGGTCTGTGATTCTGATGGGCTGGCCCGACTGCAGGGAAGAAACTGCTTTAGCCGTCAGAGAATATTGGCCAATCAAAGAGGAGCTCAGTGTTCAAAACGGAGTAATATTCAAGAGTCAGAGAGTCGCTATTCCCCGGTCTCTGCGCCCTGAGATGTTGGCACGCGTGCACTCAAGTCACATAGGAGGTGAGGCCTGTTACAGACAAGCACGTGACACACTGTATTGGCCAGGAATGCAGAGTGAAATTAAAGACTATGTCAGTAAATGCACAATCTGCAATGAATATGCCATTGAGCAACAGAGAGAGACGATGATGTCCCACGAGCTACCGATGCGCCCCTGGCAGATAGTAAGTCTAGATCTCTTCCAGCACAGTGGCAAAGACTTTCTGCTGGTAGTCGATCATTACTCAGACTTTTGGGAGATCGACCTCCTCCCCGACCTCTCAGCAGAGATAACGATCAAACGCTGCAAGGCTCAGTTTGCCCGCTATGGCCAGCCAGATAGGGTCATTTCAGACAATGGACCCCAATTCTCCGGAGTTGAGTTCCGAAAATTTGCTGCAGGATGGGAATTCGAGCACGTCACTTCATCACCACGACACCCAAAAGCTAATGGGAAGGCAGAGTCCGCAGTAAAAATCGCAAAGAACCTCTGCAAAAAGGCTCTGCGAGAGGGCAAAGATGCCTGGAAAGCAATCCTGCAGTGGCGCAATACCCCGACAGAAGGCATGGACAGCAGCCCGGCACAGCGCCTCATGGCACGGCGCTTAAAAGCAGCTCTGCCAGTAGCCAGCACTCTCCTGGAGCCATGTGTGGTGACAGACGTGCTGGTGAAGCTACGTCACAGAAGACAGGTCTCCAAGTTCATCTACGACAAATCAGCAAAAGACTTACCTGAGCTCAGGGTGGGTGAAACGGTGCGAATGAAACCACTACCAGGGGACCGGACAGGTCTTGGAGACTCGGATCCTGTGTACAGAAAGTGGCACCACGCTCCTACTTGGTCGAAGTGAATGGATCACTGTACCGTCGTAACAGGGTTGACCTTCGGATTGCTGAGCCAGCACCTACTCAGAACCCTGATGGTCAAAGGGGTCGCATGACAAAAGACAGAACCCCAGCAAGTCACATGGGGCCTGAGGCACTGGGCGAAGAGCCAGGGGATCACAGGTCGGCCGCTCCCTCGCCCATCAATTCTCCCCTTAGACATTCAGGTGACACGCCTGTGCGGGAACCCGCAGTCCTCGCAGACAAGCCCCCTGTCTTTTCACGATGCGGGCGTCTGTCCCAGCCACCAAAAATACTTAATCTGTAGGTTTCCCATCAGGGATTGTTGACAGGGATAAAAGTGAAGAGAATATCAAAATGTGGTGTTGTTCTGAATTTTTTTTTTTACTAAACTGTTCATGTTGGAAATTGTTACTAGGTTTATTTTGTTAGTGAATTGACACCTCCTGTCCTATTTTATTAAATGGAAGATGTTATGGGTGTAAGATGGCACAGTGATGCCATCTGTTGGTAAATGTTCATTACTGCAACTCTTGTGTTTTACCGGGGTGCTTGAGATACTCGGATGTGTTGTGATGTACTGAACAAGACTGGTTACTCGCATCAATGCCTCTGTCTCGTCATTTAACATTCAAACAGCCAGCTAACATTAGCTAGCTAGGTAATAGTACACTTTAACTGGAAATGAAAAAACACTTTGTCAAAATTAGAGTTTTTTGTTAAGATGTAGGTATCTAGCTAAACAATGGACCATCATCACAACTCATGATGTTACTACCCTGCATGAATCTGCAGGTAGCTAACCACCAGGTTCTATGGCTTTAACTAGTCAAGCAAATGTGTCTGAGATACGAAGAATGAGATCATACACATAACGTTAGCTAGCGACCCAGCAAGCTAACGTTTGCTAGCTAACAGTTCACTTGAAATGAAACCCCTTTCTGTCAAAATTAGAAACGTGTAATATCGGAAAATCTTACCAGTATATATCATGGTTGGACGCGTCTCCTGTCTGATGCCAAAAGCACGTGGGAGACTCCGCAAACATATGGAAGAAGGTACTCTGGTCAGATAAGACTAAAATTGAGCTCTTTGGTCATCAAGGAAACCGCTATGTCTGGCGCAAACCCAACACCTCTCATCTCTCTCTCTTTGTAATGCTCTCTCTCTCTCGTTAACTCTTTCTCTCTCTCCTTAACTCTCTCTCTATTTAACTCTCTCTTGCAGGGCTGCATAACTGTCTTTTCACCACATCATTGCCATTCACATGAGTTCCAGTGCAGCATCTGTGTGGAGTGGTACCAGGCGGTGGTCCACCCTGTGGTCTATATGAAGTACAAAACCTTAAGGTACAGGGTGGGTCGGGTCGGCCGGGTCCTGGGGAGTCACGCTGATGTTCACAGGGACTGCTGTTTCCCTCTACACTCCTCAGTTCCCCATCCACTGCTTCCTCACCAACATCCTATACCTCCTATCGGTCAATCTATTCTGCAGCCTCTCCATCGTCCATGTCCTGAAGCGTCCCACGCCAGGGCAGGGAGAGATGGAGAGAAGAGGGGGAGGGGGAGGGAGAAGAAGGCCATGAAGAAGAGAGCGTTCACGATTGTCTCTGTCATCACGGCCATGATGTTGATCAACAACCTACCCAAGAGCAGTCATGTACCTGCTATAAGACTCCATCAGAGCTGAAGTGTTCTGCTTGCTTGATGCCCTCAACATGTTCCTCCTGGTGTTCTGCGGGATGGTGCAGTCCCTCTTCTACCTCCACAGGTCTGGGAATCTACCCTGCTGCCTCAGGGGGCAGTGAGGGAGAGGTGGCCCAACCATAGAAATATAACTGGGTACACTCAATACGGCCACTGGTACACCCATCACAGAACGTTGATTTAATTGGGAAAGTCCGTTCTAGTTATTATATTCTATGGGCACAAGCTTGTACTATCCTGATGACTATTTTAGTGTACAAAACATAAGGAATGCCTTCCTTATATTGAGTTGTACCCCCTTTTGCCTTCATAGCAGACTCAATTTGTTGGGGCATGGACTCTACAAGGTATCGAAAGCGTGGGCCATGATGACTCCAATGATTCCTACTGTTGTGTCAAGTTGGCTGGATTACCTTAGGTGGTGGACCATTGTTGATACACACAGGAAACAGTTGAGCGTGACCATAATCCTTTTCAAAGGCACTTCAATCTTTTGCCTTGCCCATTCGCCCTCTGAATGGCATACATTCACAATCCATGTCTCATCTCAATTGTCTCAAAGCATACAAATCCTAATTTAACAGGTGTCCTCATCTTTATCTACACTGATTGAAGTAGATTTAACAAATGTCATGAATAAGGGATCATAGCTTTCACCTGGTCAGTCTGTCATGGAAAGTGTTTTTGCAAATCCAATGAGTTTTCCACTGTGATTCAACGTCATCACATTGATTGTTGGGGGGATGAAATGACTTGGAAACAACATGGATTCAACCAGTTTTTGGTTATGTACTGGGAGAATACATACTTGTCAAGGCTACTATTTTATACTGTGTGTCGAATGAAGAGATAACTAAACTGTAGGTAGTGAATATACGACTGGCAGAATTCGGTACGGTTCTGAAAGGTGGATACACTAACCATGATTTGCCTAACTTTAACCTTAATGCTAGCATTAAATTTACACCTAACCCGAACCATATCCCTAAAGTTAATGCTAAACCCAACCACTAAGCCTAACCTTGACCATAAACACATTTTTTATCCCTATTTTATTTATATTTATTTCACCTTTATTAAATATATATATTTCACCTTTATTAAATATATATATTTCACCTTTATTTAACCAGGTAGGCCAGTTGAGAACAAGTACCCATTTACAACTGCGACCTGGCCAAGATAAAGCAAAGCAGTGCGACAAAAACAACAACACAGAGTTACACACATGGGATATACAAACGTACAGTCAACAACACAATAGAAAATCTGTATCCAGTGTGTGCAAATTAAGTAAGGAGGTTAGGCAGTAAATAGGCAATAGTGGTGAAGTAATTATATTCTAGCAATTAACACGAGTGAAAGATTTTCAGATGAGCATATGCAAGTATAAATACTGGTATAAATACTGGTGTGCAAAAGAGCAGAAAAAAGTATATATATATATATGGGGATGAGGTAGGTAGTTGGTTGGATGGGCTATTTACAGATGGGCTGTGTACAGCTGCAGTGATTGGAAAGCTGCTCTGACAGCCGATGCTTGAAGTTAGTGAGGGAGATATAAGTCTCCAACTTCAGTGATTTTTGCAATTCGCTCCAGTCATTGGCAGCAGAGAACTTGAAGGAAAGGCGGCCAAAGTGGGTGTTGGATTTGGGGATGACCAGTGAAATATACCTACTGGAGCGCGTGCTACGGGTAGGTGTTGCTATGGTGACCAGTGAGCTGAGATAAGGCGGAGCTTTACCTAGCAAAGACTTATAGATGATCTGGAGCCAGTGGGTTTGGCGACGAACATGTGGCGAGGACCAGTCAACGAGAGCACACAGGTCGCAATGGTGGGTAATATATGGTGCTTAGGTGACAAAACGGATGGCACTGTGATAGACTGCATCCAATAGAGATGCAGTAGAGAAATGCTTATTGAAATTCTCGATTATCGTTGGTTACAGTGTTTCCTAGCCTCAGTGCAGTGGGCAGCTGAGAGGATGTGCTCTTATTACCCATGGACTTTACAGTGTCCCAAAACCTTTTGGAGTTAGTGCTGCAGGATGCAAATTTCTGTTTGAAAAAGCTAGCCTTTGCTTTCTTAACTGACTGTGTATATTAGTACCTGACTCCGCTGAAAAGTTGCGTATCGCGGGGACTGTTCAAAGATAGTGCAGTGCGCCACAGAATGTTTTTGTGCTGGTCAAGGTCAGTCAAGTCTGTAGTGAACCAAGGGCTATATTTGTTCTTAGTTCGACATTTTTTGAAAGGGGCATGCTTATTTATTGAGATGGTGAGGAAGGAACTTTTGAAGAACAACCAGGCATCCTCTACTGACGGGATGAGGTCAATATCCTTCCAGGATACCCGGGCCAGGTCGATTAGAAAGGCCTACTCGCAGAAGTGTTTTAGGGAGCGTTTGACAGTGATAAGGGGTGGTCGTTTGACCACGGACCTATAACAGATGCAGGCAATTAGGAAGTGATCGCAGAGATCCTGGTTGAAAACAGCAAAGGTGTATTTAGAGGGAAAGTTGGTTAGGATGATATCTATGAGGGTTCCCATGTTTACGGAATTGGGGTTGTACCTGGTAGGTTACTTGATAATTAGTGTGAGATTGATGGCATCTAGTTTAGATTGTAGGACGGCCGGGGTGTTAATAACTTCTTTGGGATAGGGGGCGGTATTCTCACACCCGGAGGAAAAGCGTGCCCCAAGTAAACTGCCTGTTTCTCAGGCCCAGAAGCTAGGATATGCATATAATCTGACACCTTGGCTGGAATAACAACAAGTTAAGCTTTATTTTGAGGTATTGCACTTGTGATTTCATGAAAGTTTAATATTCATAGATATTCCATTTGAATTCAGCGCTCTGCCATTTCACCGGATGTTGGCCAGGTGGGACGCTAGAAGTTAAGCATATCCCAGTTTAGGTCACCTAACAGTATGAAATCTGAAGATAAATGGGGGCAATCAATTCACATATGGTGTCCAGGGCACAGCTGGGAGCTGAGGGGGGTCTATAACAAGCGCCAACAGTGAGATACTTATTTCTGGAGAGATGGATTTTTAAAAGTAGTAGCTCGAACTGTTTGTGCATAGACCTGGATAGTAGGACAGAACTCTGTAGGCTATCTCTACAGTAGATTGCAACTACACCCCCTTCAGCAGTTCTATCTTGATGGAAAATGTTGTAATTGGGATTTCAGAATTTTTGGTGGCCTTCCGAAGCCAGGATTCAGACACAGCTAGGACATCATGGTTTGCGGAGTGTGCTAAAGCAGTGAATAAAGCAAACTTAGGGAGAAGGCTTCTTATGCTAATGTGCATGAACCCAAGGCTTTTACGGTTAGAGAACTCAACAAAAGAGATCCTGGGGACACACAGGGCCTGAGTTAACCACTACATCACCAGATGAACAGTGGAGGAGTAGAATAAGGGTGCGGCTAAAGGCTATACGAGCTGGTCGTCTGGTGCGTTTGGAACAGAGAGTAAAAGGAGGAGACTTCTGGGCGTGGTAGGATAGATTCAGGACATAATCACAGACAAGAGCATGGTCGGGTGCGAGTACAATGGAGGTAAACCTAGGCATTGAGTGATGATGAGAGAAGCTGCATCTCTGGAAGTGCCAGTTAAACTGGGTGCGGTCCCCGCATGTTTGGGGGGTGGGGCAAGGGAGCTAACCGAGGCAGGTAGAGCGGGACTAGGGGCTCCGCAGTATAACAAAACAATGAGGGCTACCCTAAACATCAGTATACACACCATATTGACATTAGAGGGAGGTATAAAGCAATCACAGGTGTTGATTGGGAGGGCTAAGACAACAATGTGTAAACACCTAAGACAACACAAACGGGTAAATGGCGATGAATGGACAGAGAGGGTCAGTTAGCTACACACAGGGCCTGAGGTCGAGGATGGGGCCGACAGATAAACAAAATGAAGTACTGTGTTAATGAAGAGTCCAGTAGGCATCAGCTGTGTAGCCGAGTGATCATATTGTCCAATAAGCAGTAATGGACGAAACAGGGAGCTGCTCGGCAGTCGTCACTACGCTAGGCAAGTGGGAGACACGGCCCTCAGAGTTAGCGGACCGGGGCTATTAGCTGGGTCCAGAACGACAACAACGACGCAGAGGCCGGTTTAGAGCACATCAGCCGAAAAACTTCAGCAGACCAGTTGTGATGGATCGGCAGGGCTCCGTGTCGAGAAAACGGTCCAGGCCAATTGGCAAGACAGGTATTGTAGTTGGTGTACTTCGTTTGCTAGCCAGGGGAATGGGCGTAGCTCGAGGCTAGCTGGTGCTTGCTTCTGGACAAGGGCGTTAGCCACGATATCCACTCGGTAGCAGCTAGCTAGCTGCCATGATCCAGTGAAATGGTCCAGAGTTTGCGGCAGGAATCTGGTGATATAGTGTGGGTGGAAAAAAGCAGTCCGATGTGCTCAGGGCTGATATCGCGCTGTGCAGACTGGCAGATATTCTCCGGGCTAAAGCGGCTGGTGTCTGTGCTAAAGGTAAATACTGCTAGCAGTGGCTAACAAGCCTCTGAATGCTAGCCTCTTATGGAGGTTCCAGTTATAAAGCCAAAAACAAATAGCAGAACCGTACCATGTTGGGTGAGGTGGGTTGCAGGAAGGTATATTTAATTCGAAAATGTTTACTGAAAAATGAAAATGCTGAATATTTACATGGGACAAAACATGGGACAAAAACAAAGATGTCTTGCTGCTTTGCCATCTTGGAAGTGATGTCTAATCTATGTCTAATCTGCCTGGGATTTATAATGATCAATTAGCCTTTTAAAATGATAAACTTGGATTAGCTAACACAACGTGCCATTGGAACACAGGGGTGATGGTTGTTGATAATGGGCCTCTGTACGCCTATGTAGATATTCCATTATAAATCATCCGTTTCCAGCTACAACAGTCATTTACAACATTAACAATGTCTACACTGTTTTTCTGATCTATTTTATTTTAATGGACAAAAAATGTGATTTTCTTTCATAAACAAGGACATTTCTAAGTGACCCCAAACTTTTGAACGGTAGTGTACACTTGCTAAACTTAACATGGGTCCTGTGTGGCACAGTTGGTAGATCATGGCACTTGCAATGCCGGGACTGTGGGTTTGATTCACATGGGGTAAAAGTCTGAAAAAGTTAGAGCATGTACTCACTACTACTGTAAGTTGCTCTGGATAAGAGTGTCTGCTAAAATGTCAACTATATCTGTATATATGGCCACATCACATGGTTAGGAACTCCCATGTCTCTAGCTAATGCATAGGTGATGTCAATTAAGCCTTGTTCACGTTTGAAGTGACTCAAATCCAGATCTTTTTGCATATCTGATTCGAATCTATTATTTTTCCTGTAGACTCAACAGCCAAAAAGCACATGAAATCAGATATTTGAAGCCATTTCAAACCTCCTACGTGTGTGATTTGAAATCAGACACAAATCTGATCCCTGGCCATGCAACCTTTATTTGAACAGGCAAATCTGATTTAAGTGTTTTTTATACTTATTTCGCATATGTTGTTGATTGCTAGCTACTATGTTGACAGTTTTGACAAGAATATGTGGTAGCTAACTGGCTTGTTAATTGTTTACAAACAAATGAGTGAATGTGCTACAAAGCTAAACTGCTACCTAGCTAGCTAGTTGACAGATGTGCCTAGCCAAAAATGACTAGTTTGAAAATTGGATCGTCTTATCCTTTGAGGCTGTAAAAGTGTTCTTACACTATGATTTTGAACAATCAAAGCAAATTGGGGCGGCAGGGTAGCCTAGAGGTTAGAGCGTTGGACTAGTAACTGAAAGGTTGCAAGTTCAAATTCCCGAGCTGAAAAGGTACAAATCTGTCGTTCTGCTTCTGAACAGGCAGTTAACCCACTGTTCCTAAGCCATCATTGAAAAAAATAATTTGTTCTCAACTGACTTGCCTAGGAAAATAAATTTAAAAAATTAAAAAGGGAAATGTCCAAGGCAGGCAATGTTGTCACTTTAGCTTGCTACATAACTTCCAAGTGACAGGAAGCACGAGCACCAATCAGCCTACATCACAGTGTTCACACCCGTCATCATTATGACAACTAGAGTAGAAATGTAAATAAATGACTGCTGTCTGACCGCACACAAATCCGATCTGTTCACTTGTATAACTTTCTTGGACAGTCAGTATTCTAAAACTGATTTGAAAAACAAAACAGATTTGAGCATTAAGGCCTGCAGTGTGAGGCTTCACAACCTCTTCGATTAATCATAGACTGTGTATGGCCATTTGGTTCTGTTAAACACAGTCATTTGCATAGGTGCTGCACCTGTTTGTGATTCACAGGTGTTCAAGCTGAGACTAATAGACCTGACTTGTGTTCAGGACATGTTTTGAATGGGTTTAAAAAACAAAGGTGAGCATTCTCATTGGATAAGATCAGAAAGTACCTCCTCCATTTCCATATGTTTTCCCCCTGTTATGTTGTGTCTGTTGTGTATGAACCAACATTCAGTTCTTGATGGACACAGACTTTCTAGGAGAGACAAGAGCTCCATCAGTCAAGGTTTGAAATAGTTTTTCCTCTTCAAAATCAGAATTGTTGCTTTAAAAGAAGAATTCAGTTCCCTTTTGTTCTGGAATTGTGAATTATTTTAGCAGGAAGAAATGTATTAGGTGTATTCTATGCATGCTTTAAATGAATATCTTACAGGAATTAGACTTTTCAGTTAGTAATGAGGAAACACCATAAAAGGTTATTTAAATGTATGTGTATATTGTATGATCTGGTGTTGACAGTTAATTTAATGCATCTCTCTCTCTCTCTCTCTCTCTCTCTCTCTCTCTCTCTCTCTCTCTCTCTCAGCCTCCTTCACACTTCAGAACTACACCAAGAGATGAGATGAATACTTCAACTCCAGCTACCAACTCTTCCCTTCCTGAAGATCTACTGGCTGTCTACTTTACCCAACTCACATCAATCAGCACTGCTTCCTTTGCAATCAACATCATCCTGGGTCTCCCCACTAATGTCTACATTCTATGGCTGATAGTGACTGAAGCGGGGACTGAAGTGGGAGGGACGATGGCTTCAGAGGTCTTCTTTCTCAACCTGGCCGTGACTGAGGTCCTCTTCTCCCTGTCTGCTATCTTTTATTTCATCACGCTGCACGACCCCTCATTCGTTGTCTTGTACTTTTTGTCATTTTCTTATGGTTTTCTTTTCACCGGTCGTCCTCTGTTTCAAAGCTGTATCTGTGTAGAGCGCTACCTGGCGGTGGTCCATCCTGTGGTCTTCCTGAAGTACAAACCCCTGAGATACAGGGTGGGGTGTTGTGGTGTTGTCTGGCTGATGGTTCTTGGATTCTGTCTGTTCTTTGTGCTGGTGAATGAAAGATCTGTTGTACATAATGTTTACTGGGGTGAGGTTCTGATGTTGTTTTTGTTGAAGCTATTCTGCTGCCTCTCAGTTCTCAGGGCTCTGAAACGTCCCGGGCCAGGGGAAGGGGAGAGGGAGGGGCGAAATGACATGAAGATGAGGGCTTTTAGGATAATTTTGATTATCATGGTGGCTATGATGGTGAATTATCTTCCTTATGAGGTATTTATACCTTTAAAAGGTTGTTTGACTGATGTGGATTTTCTTTTGGCATCTAACATTTGTTTCATCATCAATGTGATTACTGGGTTGGTGCAGCCCCTCCTTTACCTCCACAGGGCTGGGAAACTGCCCTGTATCACGCTCTGTAAGACAAAATAGAGGCTAGAATAGTGTAATAATTGTTTATTGATGTGTTCATGTAAGGCTCATCTGCAAAAGAGACCTTGGTATCAACATAACTCTTTGCTTAAAAAAAAGGTTCAATGAAATACAAATTGTATATACAATATCAACATAATATTGTAAACTAATTACAACATGTTTTTAGCTGACAAACAATGTTGTGATTATATATTTGTTATATATTGGCGATGATGTGTGGAAAAATATGTATATTTTAATCCCTTCCCACTAAAGTCGAAGAAAACTTTAAAAAATAGATTTCTAGAACTATAACTATACATTACTTTCATATCTGTATTTAATAGTGACATTGGGCTATAATACCAACATTGTACAATGTATTGTCACGCCCTGACCTTAGAGATCCTTTTTATGTCTCTATTTTGGTTGGTCAGGGTGTGAGTTGGGATGGGCATTCTATGTTGTGTTCTATGTTGTCTAGTTCTATGTGTTTTGCCGGTTGTGGTTCTCAATCAGAGGCAGCTGTCTATCGTTGTCTTTGATTGAGAACCATACTTAGGTAGCCTTTTCCCACCTGTGTTTGTGGGTAGTTGTTTTCACCATACAGAACTGTTTCGTTTGGTCGGTCGTGCTCGTTGTTGTTTTGGTCAGTGTTCAGTTGATTTAATAAAATACAAATTATGGACACTTACCACGCTGCGTATTGGTCCGATCCTGACTACTCATCATCAGACGAAGAGGATCGTTACATGTATACATGGGGTTAATACACTATTTATATAAAGGTATCTGGACACCCCTACAAATTATTGGATTCTACTATTTCTACTATTTCAAAATCAAGCACACAGCCATGCAATCTCCATAGCTAAACATTGACAAAAGAATGGCCTTAATGAAGAGGTCAGTGATTTTTAACGTGGCACCGTCATAGGATGCTGCCTTTCCAACAAGTCAGTTTGTCAAATTTCTCCCCTGCTAGAGCTTCCCCGGTCATCTGTAAGTGCTGTTATTGTGAAGTGGAAACATCTAGGAGCAACATCGTCTCAGCTACGAAGTGGTAGGTCACACATGCTCACAGAATGGGACCGCCGAGTGCTGAAACACGTAGCACGTAAAAATCTTCTGTCCTCGGCTGCAACACTCCCTACCGAGTTCCAAACTGCCTCTGAAATTGGTTTCCATGGCCGCACACAAGCTAAAGATCAAGATCGTTAGCATATCTTGGGGGAATGATATTTGTTAGTATAGCCATTGTTTGACTTCAAATACAAACTTTTGAAGTATAGAGCCGTAAGAATAAAAAATGCTTCACTGTCCCAATAATTACGGATAATTATTTAAAATAAATAATAAACTAATTTATTAGCAAACATTGACAATATTCAGATTTTTTTTAAATCATCAGATATATATATATATATAACTCAGCAAAACAAGAAACGTCCTCTCACTGTCAACTGCGTTTATTTTCAGCAAACTTAACATGTGTACATTTTTGTATGAACATAACACGATTCAACCACTGAGACATAAACTCAAGTGCCACAGACATGTGACTAACAGAAATTGAATAATATATCCCTGAACAAAGGGGGGGGGGGGGGGGGGGGGGTCAAAATCAAAGTCACAGTCAGTGTCTTGTGTTATTCAGGCTAGGATCTATTTTTCAGAATTTCCGCCTGACTAATGTGCCCAAAGTAAACTGCCTGTTACTCAGGCCCAGCCAGGATATGCATAAAATTGGTACCATTGGACAGAAAACACTAAAATAATGTATAAGACTATAATACGATTGATATGGTAGGAGAAAATCCAAAGAAAAACCATCTGGAATGGCACGTTGATTTAATTGGGAAAGTCCGTTCTAGTTATTATATTCTATGGGCACAAGCTTGTACTATCCTGATGACTATTTTAGTGTACAAAACATAAGGAATGCCTTCCTTATATTGAGTTGTACCCCCTTTTGCCTTCATAGCAGACTCAATTTGTTGGGGCATGGACTCTACAAGGTATCGAAAGCGTGGGCCATGATGACTCCAATGATTCCTACTGTTGTGTCAAGTTGGCAGGATTACCTTAGGTGGTGGACCATTGTTGATACACACAGGAAACAGTTGAGCGTGACCATAATCCTTTTCAAAGGCACTTCAATCTTTTGCCTTGCCCATTCGCCCTCTGAATGGCATACATTCACAATCCATGTCTCATCTCAATTGTCTCAAAGCATACAAATCCTAATTTAACAGGTGTCCTCATCTTTATCTACACTGATTGAAGTAGATTTAACAAATGTCATGAATAAGGGATCATAGCTTTCACCTGGTCAGTCTGTCATGGAAAGTGTTTTTGCAAATCCAATGAGTTTTCCACTGTGATTCAACGTCATCACATTGATTGTTGGGGGGATGAAATGACTTGGAAACAACATGGATTCAACCAGTTTTTGGTTATGTACTGGGAGAATACATACTTTTCAAGGCTACTATTTTATACTGTGTGTCGAATGAAGAGATAACTAAACTGTAGGTAGTGAATATACGACTGGCAGAATTCGGTACGGTTCTGAAAGGTGGATACACTAACCATGATTTGCCTAACTTTAACCTTAATGCTAGCATTAAATTTACACCTAACCCGAACCATATCCCTAAAGTTAATGCTAAACCCAACCACTAAGCCTAACCTTGACCATAAACACATTTTTTATCCCTATTTTATTTATATTTATTTCACCTTTATTAAATATATATATTTCACCTTTATTAAATATATATATTTCACCTTTATTTAACCAGGTAGGCCAGTTGAGAACAAGTACCCATTTACAACTGCGACCTGGCCAAGATAAAGCAAAGCAGTGCGACAAAAACAACAACACAGAGTTACACACATGGGATATACAAACGTACAGTCAACAACACAATAGAAAATCTGTATCCAGTGTGTGCAAATTAAGTAAGGAGGTTAGGCAGTAAATAGGCAATAGTGGTGAAGTAATTATATTCTAGCAATTAACACGAGTGAAAGATTTTCAGATGAGCATATGCAAGTATAAATACTGGTATAAATACTGGTGTGCAAAAGAGCAGAAAAAAGTATATATATATATATATGGGGATGAGGTAGGTAGTTGGTTGGATGGGCTATTTACAGATGGGCTGTGTACAGCTGCAGTGATTGGAAAGCTGCTCTGACAGCCGATGCTTGAAGTTAGTGAGGGAGATATAAGTCTCCAACTTCAGTGATTTTTGCAATTCGCTCCAGTCATTGGCAGCAGAGAACTTGAAGGAAAGGCGGCCAAAGTGGGTGTTGGATTTGGGGATGACCAGTGAAATATACCTACTGGAGCGCGTGCTACGGGTAGGTGTTGCTATGGTGACCAGTGAGCTGAGATAAGGCGGAGCTTTACCTAGCAAAGACTTATAGATGATCTGGAGCCAGTGGGTTTGGCGACGAACATGTGGCGAGGACCAGTCAACGAGAGCACACAGGTCGCAATGGTGGGTAATATATGGTGCTTAGGTGACAAAACGGATGGCACTGTGATAGACTGCATCCAATAGAGATGCAGTAGAGAAATGCTTATTGAAATTCTCGATTATCGTTGGTTACAGTGTTTCCTAGCCTCAGTGCAGTGGGCAGCTGAGAGGATGTGCTCTTATTACCCATGGACTTTACAGTGTCCCAAAACCTTTTGGAGTTAGTGCTGCAGGATGCAAATTTCTGTTTGAAAAAGCTAGCCTTTGCTTTCTTAACTGACTGTGTATATTAGTACCTGACTCCGCTGAAAAGTTGCGTATCGCGGGGACTGTTCAAAGATAGTGCAGTGCGCCACAGAATGTTTTTGTGCTGGTCAAGGTCAGTCAAGTCTGTAGTGAACCAAGGGCTATATTTGTTCTTAGTTCGACATTTTTTGAAAGGGGCATGCTTATTTATTGAGATGGTGAGGAAGGAACTTTTGAAGAACAACCAGGCATCCTCTACTGACGGGATGAGGTCAATATCCTTCCAGGATACCCGGGCCAGGTCGATTAGAAAGGCCTACTCGCAGAAGTGTTTTAGGGAGCGTTTGACAGTGATAAGGGGTGGTCGTTTGACCACGGACCTATAACAGATGCAGGCAATTAGGAAGTGATCGCAGAGATCCTGGTTGAAAACAGCAAAGGTGTATTTAGAGGGAAAGTTGGTTAGGATGATATCTATGAGGGTTCCCATGTTTACGGAATTGGGGTTGTACCTGGTAGGTTACTTGATAATTAGTGTGAGATTGATGGCATCTAGTTTAGATTGTAGGACGGCCGGGGTGTTAATAACTTCTTTGGGATAGGGGGCGGTATTCTCACACCCGGAGGAAAAGCGTGCCCCAAGTAAACTGCCTGTTTCTCAGGCCCAGAAGCTAGGATATGCATATAATCTGACACCTTGGCTGGAATAACAACAAGTTAAGCTTTATTTTGAGGTATTGCACTTGTGATTTCATGAAAGTTTAATATTCATAGATATTCCATTTGAATTCAGCGCTCTGCCATTTCACCGGATGTTGGCCAGGTGGGACGCTAGAAGTTAAGCATATCCCAGTTTAGGTCACCTAACAGTATGAAATCTGAAGATAAATGGGGGCAATCAATTCACATATGGTGTCCAGGGCACAGCTGGGAGCTGAGGGGGGTCTATAACAAGCGCCAACAGTGAGATACTTATTTCTGGAGAGATGGATTTTTAAAAGTAGTAGCTCGAACTGTTTGTGCATAGACCTGGATAGTAGGACAGAACTCTGTAGGCTATCTCTACAGTAGATTGCAACTACACCCCCTTCAGCAGTTCTATCTTGATGGAAAATGTTGTAATTGGGATTTCAGAATTTTTGGTGGCCTTCCGAAGCCAGGATTCAGACACAGCTAGGACATCATGGTTTGCGGAGTGTGCTAAAGCAGTGAATAAAGCAAACTTAGGGAGAAGGCTTGAACCCAAGGCTTTTACGGTTAGAGAACTCAACAAATGAGAGCCTGGGGACACACAGGGCCTGAGTTAACCACTACATCACCAGATGAACAGTGGAGGAGTAGAATAAGGGTGCGGCTAAAGGCTATACGAGCTGGTCGTCTGGTGCGTTTGGAACAGAGAGTAAAAGGAGGAGACTTCTGGGCGTGGTAGGATAGATTCAGGACATAATCACAGACAAGAGCATGGTCGGGTGCGAGTACAATGGAGGTAAACCTAGGCATTGAGTGATGATGAGAGAAGCTGCATCTCTGGAAGTGCCAGTTAAACTGGGTGCGGTCCCCGCATGTTTGGGGGGTGGGGCAAGGGAGCTAACCGAGGCAGGTAGAGCGGGACTAGGGGCTCCGCAGTATAACAAAACAATGAGGGCTACCCTAAACATCAGTATACACACCATATTGACATTAGAGGGAGGTATAAAGCAATCACAGGTGTTGATTGGGAGGGCTAAGACAACAATGTGTAAACACCTAAGACAACACAAACGGGTAAATGGCGATGAATGGACAGAGAGGGTCAGTTAGCTACACACAGGGCCTGAGGTCGAGGATGGGGCCGACAGATAAACAAAATGAAGTACTGTGTTAATGAAGAGTCCAGTAGGCATCAGCTGTGTAGCCGAGTGATCATATTGTCCAATAAGCAGTAATGGACGAAACAGGGAGCTGCTCGGCAGTCGTCACTACGCTAGGCAAGTGGGAGACACGGCCCTCAGAGTTAGCGGACCGGGGCTATTAGCTGGGTCCAGAACGACAACAACGACGCAGAGGCCGGTTTAGAGCACATCAGCCGAAAAACTTCAGCAGACCAGTTGTGATGGATCGGCAGGGCTCCGTGTCGAGAAAACGGTCCAGGCCAATTGGCAAGACAGGTATTGTAGTTGGTGTACTTCGTTTGCTAGCCAGGGGAATGGGCGTAGCTCGAGGCTAGCTGGTGCTTGCTTCTGGACAAGGGCGTTAGCCACGATATCCACTCGGTAGCAGCTAGCTAGCTGCCATGATCCAGTGAAATGGTCCAGAGTTTGCGGCAGGAATCTGGTGATATAGTGTGGGTGGAAAAAAGCAGTCCGATGTGCTCAGGGCTGATATCGCGCTGTGCAGACTGGCAGATATTCTCCGGGCTAAAGCGGCTGGTGTCTGTGCTAAAGGTAAATACTGCTAGCAGTGGCTAACAAGCCTCTGAATGCTAGCCTCTTATGGAGGTTCCAGTTATAAAGCCAAAAACAAATAGCAGAACCGTACCATGTTGGGTGAGGTGGGTTGCAGGAAGGTATATTTAATTCGAAAATGTTTACTGAAAAATGAAAATGCTGAATATTTACATGGGACAAAACATGGGACAAAAACAAAGATGTCTTGCTGCTTTGCCATCTTGGAAGTGATGTCTAATCTATGTCTAATCTGCCTGGGATTTATAATGATCAATTAGCCTTTTAAAATGATAAACTTGGATTAGCTAACACAACGTGCCATTGGAACACAGGGGTGATGGTTGTTGATAATGGGCCTCTGTACGCCTATGTAGATATTCCATTATAAATCATCCGTTTCCAGCTACAACAGTCATTTACAACATTAACAATGTCTACACTGTTTTTCTGATCTATTTTATTTTAATGGACAAAAAATGTGATTTTCTTTCATAAACAAGGACATTTCTAAGTGACCCCAAACTTTTGAACGGTAGTGTACACTTGCTAAACTTAACATGGGTCCTGTGTGGCACAGTTGGTAGATCATGGCACTTGCAATGCCGGGACTGTGGGTTTGATTCACATGGGGTAAAAGTCTGAAAAAGTTAGAGCATGTACTCACTACTACTGTAAGTTGCTCTGGATAAGAGTGTCTGCTAAAATGTCAACTATATCTGTATATATGGCCACATCACATGGTTAGGAACTCCCATGTCTCTAGCTAATGCATAGGTGATGTCAATTAAGCCTTGTTCACGTTTGAAGTGACTCAAATCCAGATCTTTTTGCATATCTGATTCGAATCTATTATTTTTCCTGTAGACTCAACAGCCAAAAAGCACATGAAATCAGATATTTGAAGCCATTTCAAACCTCCTACGTGTGTGATTTGAAATCAGACACAAATCTGATCCCTGGCCATGCAACCTTTATTTGAACAGGCAAATCTGATTTAAGTGTTTTTTATACTTATTTCGCATATGTTGTTGATTGCTAGCTACTATGTTGACAGTTTTGACAAGAATATGTGGTAGCTAACTGGCTTGTTAATTGTTTACAAACAAATGAGTGAATGTGCTACAAAGCTAAACTGCTACCTAGCTAGCTAGTTGACAGATGTGCCTAGCCAAAAATGACTAGTTTGAAAATTGGATCGTCTTATCCTTTGAGGCTGTAAAAGTGTTCTTACACTATGATTTTGAACAATCAAAGCAAATTGGGGCGGCAGGGTAGCCTAGAGGTTAGAGCGTTGGACTAGTAACTGAAAGGTTGCAAGTTCAAATTCCCGAGCTGAAAAGGTACAAATCTGTCGTTCTGCTTCTGAACAGGCAGTTAACCCACTGTTCCTAAGCCATCATTGAAAAAAATAATTTGTTCTCAACTGACTTGCCTAGGAAAATAAATTTAAAAAATTAAAAAGGGAAATGTCCAAGGCAGGCAATGTTGTCACTTTAGCTTGCTACATAACTTCCAAGTGACAGGAAGCACGAGCACCAATCAGCCTACATCACAGTGTTCACACCCGTCATCATTATGACAACTAGAGTAGAAATGTAAATAAATGACTGCTGTCTGACCGCACACAAATCCGATCTGTTCACTTGTATAACTTTCTTGGACAGTCAGTATTCTAAAACTGATTTGAAAAACAAAACAGATTTGAGCATTAAGGCCTGCAGTGTGAGGCTTCACAACCTCTTCGATTAATCATAGACTGTGTATGGCCATTTGGTTCTGTTAAACACAGTCATTTGCATAGGTGCTGCACCTGTTTGTGATTCACAGGTGTTCAAGCTGAGACTAATAGACCTGACTTGTGTTCAGGACATGTTTTGAATGGGTTTAAAAAACAAAGGTGAGCATTCTCATTGGATAAGATCAGAAAGTACCTCCTCCATTTCCATATGTTTTCCCCCTGTTATGTTGTGTCTGTTGTGTATGAACCAACATTCAGTTCTTGATGGACACAGACTTTCTAGGAGAGACAAGAGCTCCATCAGTCAAGGTTTGAAATAGTTTTTCCTCTTCAAAATCAGAATTGTTGCTTTAAAAGAAGAATTCAGTTCCCTTTTGTTCTGGAATTGTGAATTATTTTAGCAGGAAGAAATGTATTAGGTGTATTCTATGCATGCTTTAAATGAATATCTTACAGGAATTAGACTTTTCAGTTAGTAATGAGGAAACACCATAAAAGGTTATTTAAATGTATGTGTATATTGTATGATCTGGTGTTGACAGTTAATTTAATGCATCTCTCTCTCTCTCTCTCTCTCTCTCTCTCTCTCTCTCTCTCTCTCTCTCTCAGCCTCCTTCACACTTCAGAACTACACCAAGAGATGAGATGAATACTTCAACTCCAGCTACCAACTCTTCCCTTCCTGAAGATCTACTGGCTGTCTACTTTACCCAACTCACATCAATCAGCACTGCTTCCTTTGCAATCAACATCATCCTGGGTCTCCCCACTAATGTCTACATTCTATGGCTGATAGTGACTGAAGCGGGGACTGAAGTGGGAGGGACGATGGCTTCAGAGGTCTTCTTTCTCAACCTGGCCGTGACTGAGGTCCTCTTCTCCCTGTCTGCTATCTTTTATTTCATCACGCTGCACGACCCCTCATTCGTTGTCTTGTACTTTTTGTCATTTTCTTATGGTTTTCTTTTCACCGGTCGTCCTCTGTTTCAAAGCTGTATCTGTGTAGAGCGCTACCTGGCGGTGGTCCATCCTGTGGTCTTCCTGAAGTACAAACCCCTGAGATACAGGGTGGGGTGTTGTGGTGTTGTCTGGCTGATGGTTCTTGGATTCTGTCTGTTCTTTGTGCTGGTGAATGAAAGATCTGTTGTACATAATGTTTACTGGGGTGAGGTTCTGATGTTGTTTTTGTTGAAGCTATTCTGCTGCCTCTCAGTTCTCAGGGCTCTGAAACGTCCCGGGCCAGGGGAAGGGGAGAGGGAGGGGCGAAATGACATGAAGATGAGGGCTTTTAGGATAATTTTGATTATCATGGTGGCTATGATGGTGAATTATCTTCCTTATGAGGTATTTATACCTTTAAAAGGTTGTTTGACTGATGTGGATTTTCTTTTGGCATCTAACATTTGTTTCATCATCAATGTGATTACTGGGTTGGTGCAGCCCCTCCTTTACCTCCACAGGGCTGGGAAACTGCCCTGTATCACGCTCTGTAAGACAAAATAGAGGCTAGAATAGTGTAATAATTGTTTATTGATGTGTTCATGTAAGGCTCATCTGCAAAAGAGACCTTGGTATCAACATAACTCTTTGCTTAAAAAAAAGGTTCAATGAAATACAAATTGTATATACAATATCAACATAATATTGTAAACTAATTACAACATGTTTTTAGCTGACAAACAATGTTGTGATTATATATTTGTTATATATTGGCGATGATGTGTGGAAAAATATGTATATTTTAATCCCTTCCCACTAAAGTCGAAGAAAACTTTAAAAAATAGATTTCTAGAACTATAACTATACATTACTTTCATATCTGTATTTAATAGTGACATTGGGCTATAATACCAACATTGTACAATGTATTGTCACGCCCTGACCTTAGAGATCCTTTTTATGTCTCTATTTTGGTTGGTCAGGGTGTGAGTTGGGATGGGCATTCTATGTTGTGTTCTATGTTGTCTAGTTCTATGTGTTTTGCCGGTTGTGGTTCTCAATCAGAGGCAGCTGTCTATCGTTGTCTTTGATTGAGAACCATACTTAGGTAGCCTTTTCCCACCTGTGTTTGTGGGTAGTTGTTTTCACCATACAGAACTGTTTCGTTTGGTCGGTCGTGCTCGTTGTTGTTTTGGTCAGTGTTCAGTTGATTTAATAAAATACAAATTATGGACACTTACCACGCTGCGTATTGGTCCGATCCTGACTACTCATCATCAGACGAAGAGGATCGTTACATGTATACATGGGGTTAATACACTATTTATATAAAGGTATCTGGACACCCCTACAAATTATTGGATTCTACTATTTCTACTATTTCAAAATCAAGCACACAGCCATGCAATCTCCATAGCTAAACATTGACAAAAGAATGGCCTTAATGAAGAGGTCAGTGATTTTTAACGTGGCACCGTCATAGGATGCTGCCTTTCCAACAAGTCAGTTTGTCAAATTTCTCCCCTGCTAGAGCTTCCCCGGTCATCTGTAAGTGCTGTTATTGTGAAGTGGAAACATCTAGGAGCAACATCGTCTCAGCTACGAAGTGGTAGGTCACACATGCTCACAGAATGGGACCGCCGAGTGCTGAAACACGTAGCACGTAAAAATCTTCTGTCCTCGGCTGCAACACTCCCTACCGAGTTCCAAACTGCCTCTGAAATTGGTTTCCATGGCCGCACACAAGCTAAAGATCAAGATCGTTAGCATATCTTGGGGGAATGATATTTGTTAGTATAGCCATTGTTTGACTTCAAATACAAACTTTTGAAGTATAGAGCCGTAAGAATAAAAAATGCTTCACTGTCCCAATAATTACGGATAATTATTTAAAATAAATAATAAACTAATTTATTAGCAAACATTGACAATATTCAGATTTTTTTTAAATCATCAGATATATATATATATATAACTCAGCAAAACAAGAAACGTCCTCTCACTGTCAACTGCGTTTATTTTCAGCAAACTTAACATGTGTACATTTTTGTATGAACATAACACGATTCAACCACTGAGACATAAACTCAAGTGCCACAGACATGTGACTAACAGAAATTGAATAATATATCCCTGAACAAAGGGGGGGGGGGGGGGGGGGGGGGGTCAAAATCAAAGTCACAGTCAGTGTCTTGTGTTATTCAGGCTAGGATCTATTTTTCAGAATTTCCGCCTGACTAATGTGCCCAAAGTAAACTGCCTGTTACTCAGGCCCAGCCAGGATATGCATAAAATTGGTACCATTGGACAGAAAACACTAAAATAATGTATAAGACTATAATACGATTGATATGGTAGGAGAAAATCCAAAGAAAAACCATCTGGAATGTTTTCAATTTTTTTGGATCCCATGCTCTTACAATGGAAAGCGATGGAGCATATAAGCAATTCCAGCTCCCAGAATGCAATTACTTTAGCTTTCCACTAGATGTCAACAGTCTTTGATCAAGGTTTCAGGCTTGTTTCTTCCCAAACGAAGAAGAATACTGAGTTTTGATAACTCACATTTGGACCTGCTAATTTTGCTTTTCTATTGAACATACTTCTTTCCGTATGAAATATTATAGTTGAATTACATTTTAGGTCACCTGAGGATTAACCTCTCTGAACCACCCATACCAGATCCGGGATAATTGTCATCAGCAACGCTGAATATCATAGCACCACAGTCAAATAATATTACTAGAAAATATTCATATTCGTGAAATCACAAGTGCAATATTGCAAAACACAGCCTAGCCTTTTGTTAATCCACCTGCAAATCAATCCCAGAACAACAGCAAAGGACCCTGTGAAGATGCTGGAGGAAACAGGTACAAAAGTTTCTATATCCACTGTAACGAGTCCTATATCGACATATCCTGGAAGGCCACTCAGCGAGGAATGTCCTCTGGTTTAATTAAACAAAAATTGAACTGTTTGGCCACAATGACTATCGTTATGTTTGGAGGAAAAGGGGGAGGCTTGCAAGCCAAAGACACCATCCCAACCTTGAAGCATGGGGGGGTAGCATAGTGTTGTGGGGGTGCTTTGCTGCAGGAAGGACTGGTGCACTTCACAAAATAGATGGCTTCATGAGGAAGGTAAATTATGTGGATATATTGAAGCAACATCTGAAGACATCAGTCAGGAAGTTAAAGCTTGCTTCCAAATGGGTCTTCCAAATGAACAATGACCCCAAGCATACTTCCAAAGTTGTGGCAAAATGGCTTAAGGACAACAAAGTCAAGGTGGCCACACAAATCCCTGACCTCAATCCTATAGAATATTTGTTGGCAGAACTGAAAACGTGTGTGCGAGCAAGGAGGCCTACAAACCTGATTCAGTTACACCAGCTCTGTCAGGAGGAATGGGCCAACATTCACCCAACCTATTGTGGAAAGCTTGTGGAAGGCTCCCCAAAACGTTTGACCCAAGTTAAACAATTTGAAGGCAATGCTACCAAATACTAATTGAGTGCATGTAAACTTCTGAACCACTGGGAATGTGATGAAAGAAAATAAAGCGGAAATAAATCATTCAAATCAAATCAAATGTATTTACATAGCCCTTCGTACATCAGCTGATATCTCAAAGTGCTGTACAGAAACCCAGCCTAAAACCCCAAACAGCAAGCAATGCAGGTGTAGAAGCACGGTGGCTAGGAAAAACTCCCTAGAAAGGCCAAAACCTAGGAAGAAATCTAGAGAGGAACCAGGCTATGTGGGGTGGCCAGTCCTCTTCTGGCTGTGCCGGGTGGAGATTATAAAAGAACATGGCCAAGATGTTCCAATGTTCATAAATGACCAGCATGGTCGTATAATAATAAGGCAGAATAGTTGAAACTGGAGCAGCAGCACGGTCAGATGGACTGGATCATTCTCTCTACTATTATTCTGACATTTCACATACTTAAAATAAAGTGGTGATCCTAACTGACCTAAACTAAGGAATTTTTACTCAGATTAAATGTCAAGAATTGTGATAAACTGAGTTTAAATGTATTTGGCTAAGGTGTATGTAAACTTCCGATTTCAACTGTATCTATTATACATGAGCATCTTGTGCAAAGCTGATACAGACATATACATCTGTTTTGGAGGATTTTCTCCCATTCTTCCTTGCAGATTTTCTCAAACTCTGTTTAGTTAGATGGGGAGCGGCAGAGAACAGCAATCTTCAACTCTCTCTATGGATTCTCAACTGGATTGTCTGGGCTTTGACCGGGCCACTCAGGGACATTCACATAATTTTTCTGAAGCTATTTAAGCCTTGCTTAGGCTGTATGCTTGGTGTCATTGGGCTGTTGGAGCGTACATCTTTGCCCAAGTCATTTCCAGTCTGATGCCGGTTCTCATCAAGTACTTGCCTGTATTTGATTTCCTTCATTTTTCACTCTATCCTTATCAGTCTCCCAGTCCCTGACGCTGAAAAGCATCCCCATAGCATTATGCTGCTACCAGTATGCTTCACGGTAGGGATGGTGTTTGACGGTGAGACTATTAGTTGTCAAATTGTTCATGAAGAGATGGGAGAATATTGCAGTTGAAAGAAGGAAGGGAAAGGAGCATCACTTTATCAAATCCTGCTCCAGAGTCACATGCAGGTAAAATTCTATATAATATCTGAAAGAGCATGTTATGCAGTTCTATGACCCATACCTTTTTCAAATAACTCTCAAAATGCAAGAGGTGCAACATTTTATCCAAATTGCACTGTTTCCAAGAATGTCAGTGCTGCCCATGCATTCAGCACATGACCACTCGTGTGTTACTCTGGCTACTGTAAGCAAAAACGAGTAACATAATGAACCTGAAGTTTAAATATGCTATTCTGTCATTAATGGATGAATGGGCGCTAGAAACCAGATTGAAACTGATCATGGTGCATGTGACTTCAGTTAAGTTGGAGTGGTGTAAAGCTCACTGCCATTGGACTCTGGAGCAGTGGAAACGTTTTCTCTGCCGTGATGAATCAAGCTTCACCAAATGGCACTCCAACGGACAAATCTGGGTTTGGCGGATGCCAGGAGAACACTACCTGCCCCAATGGATAGTGCCAATTGCAAAGTTTGGTATTTGTGGAAGAATGGTCTAGGGCTCTTTTTCATGGTTCAGGTTAGGCCCCCTTAGTTCCAGTGAAGGGAACTCTCAACGCTACAGCATACAATGACATTCTAGGCTTCCAAGTTTGTGGCAACAGTTTACAGAAAGCCCTTTCCTGTTTTCAGCATGACAATGCCCCTGTACACTAAACAAAGTCCATACAGAAATGGTTATGATCGATGAGGAAGATCTTGACTTGCCTGAACAGAGCCCTGACCTCAACCGCATCATACACCGTTGGGTTGAATTGGGACACCGACTTCAAACCAGGCCTAATTGCCCAACATCTATGCCCGACCACACTAATGCTCTTGTGGCTGATTGGAAGCAATTCCCCGCAGCAATGTTCCATCATCTCGTGGAAAGTCTTTCCAGAAGAGTGGAGGCTGTTAAAACAGCAACGGGGGGACCAAATCCATATTAATATCCATGATTTTGGAATGAGATGTTCAACAAGCAGGTGTCCAGATACTTTTGATTGTGTAGTGTAGAGCACTGACAAAAGGAGGGTCTGCCCTCTGCCTTCCTCCCTACACACCTGTGTGCTGTATCAGATTGCCTTCGACCTGACATGCAGAAAGCGTGTTTACTCTGACTCGAACAAAATACATTTAAATTACAGGTTGTAATGCAACAACATAGGAAAAACGCCAAGGGGATGAATAGGCACATAACAATTTCAAGCAGTATAGACAGAATACATGGTTAACATTTGCCATTCACCTCTGCGAGGTCACGTTTATACATTTATTTTAAAATAAAATGTGATTTTTGAAAACAAAAATAGATTATAGTCAAGAAATAGGTGGAATAAATAATGTGTATCTTGATCAAATATAAATGAAACAAAGTTATCACTATTGTTTTGTTTTTCTTGAACTGAACACATTTCACGTCCAGTTTTTATGTAAATGATAATTGAGCCCCATTGAACACAAATTAACGCCAAGGACACACCACATGAGCGACAGAGTTTAACTGTGTGTGTGTGTTGCAAATTCATTTATTGCACTTGATGCATGTGTACTGTGTCTTCCTGTCCTTCTTGGGTCCACACACATTGCAGTGCTTCTTGTTGTTGCTACCGGCTGCAATCTGGAATGATGAAACACTTATTTCCGGAATTTTACTAACATCTCACTCACATATATTGTTACAGTAGGTCAAGGTAGGAGAGACAGACACATACACATGCAACAACATCACTAACACTTACTTCCGGTATTGGAGTTGTTGGATCTGTGGGTCGGGTGGATGGGGCACCAGCATTCTCCTCCTGAATCCTCCTCACGATGGCTGCAGAAGCTGGGATCCTTGGGATATGTTGCCTCTTGAGGTTCTTATTGATGCTTTGTCCATCTGCTCAAGAAAGAAACGTCTCTTCTGGAGCTTCCTTCTGTTCCAATCTGTTTTCAACGCCATCCAGAAGACAAGAGCATTGTAGGCTGTGGCTCTGGCTTGTTTTTTCAAACTGTTCCTACAATTGTCAGCTTCTTCATGAGGAGCTCCTTTCCCAGCTTATTGTTATTGCATGTGATGTGTGGCCACGAGTCCCTGTGTCACGTCCAGGGCAACCATCATCCCATGGTTCTTCTCAGGGGCTCCTCCATGTGGCTTCCCCATATACACTTGCAAGTTTCCACGTACAGATATGATAAAGCAGCATCATATTTTGCTGGTTTAGACTGGATGCAACTGCTGAAGCGGCAGTGGCCCCTAAATGGCGTAAGCTGCTCATCAACCGTAACTTTGGGTCCAGGGTAACAGGGGAAGGAGGTTCCACCCACTTGTCCCACACTGACCTGATTGCTGCTGGATAGTCTTTCTGCCGACAAG
>NW_022264480.1:0-28496 GCF_002021735.2 Oncorhynchus kisutch
CTACCCTCTACTGTCATTATATTACCCTGGTCTACCATCTACTGTCATATATTCCCTGGTCTACCCTCTACTGTCATTATATTACCCTGGTCTACCATCTACTGTCATATTACCCTGGTCTACCATCTACTGTCATTATATTACCCTGGTCTACCATCTACTGTCATTATATACCTGGTCTACCCTCTACTGTCATTATATTACCCTGGTCTACCATCTGCTGTCATTATATTACCCTGGTCTACCCTCTACTGTCATTATATTACCCTGGTCTACCATCTACTGTCATTATATTACCCTGGTCTACCATCTACTGTCATTATATTACCCTGGTCTACTGTCATGATATTACCCTGGTCTACCATCTACTGTCATTATATTACCCTGGTCTACCATCTACTGTCATTATATTACCCTGGTCTACCATCTACTGTCATTATATTACCCTGGTCTACCCTCTACTGTCATTATATTACCCTGGTCTACCATCTACTGTCATTATATTACCCTGGTCTACCCTCTACTGTCATTATATTACCCTGGTCTACCATCTACTGTCATTATATTACCCTGTCTACCATCTACTGTCATTATATTACCCTGGTCTACCATCTACTGTCATTATATTACCCTGGTCTACACTCTACTGTCATTATATTACCCTGGTCTACCATCTACTGTCATTATATTACCCTGGTCTACCATCTACTGTCATTATATTACCCTGTTTGTGTTTTATTTTGGTCTACCATCTACTGTCATTATATTACCCTGGTCTACCATCTACTGTCATTATAACCCTGGTCTACCCTCTACTGTCATTATATTACCCTGGTCTACCATCTACTGTCATTATATTTCCCTGGTCTACCCTCTACTGTCATTATATTACCCTGGTCTACCATCTACTGTCACTATATTACCCTGGTCTACCATCTACTGTCATTATATTACCCTGGTCTACCATCTACTGTCATTATATTACCCTGGTCTACCCTCTACTGTCATTATATTACCCTGGTCTACCATCTACTGTCATTATATTACCCTGGTCTACCCCTCTACTGTCATTATATTACCCTGTCTACCATCTACTGTCATTATATTCCCTGGTCTACCATCTACTGTCATTATATTACCCTGGTCTACTGTCATTATATTACCCTGGTCTACCCTCTACTGTCATTATATTACCCTGGTCTACATCTACTGTCATTATATTACTTGGTCTACCCTCTACTGTCATTATATTACCCTGGTATACCATCTGCTGTCATTATATTTCCCTGGTCTACCCTCTACTGTCATTATATTACCCTGGTCTAACATCTACTGTCATTATATTACCCTGGTCTACCATCTACTGTCACTATATTACCCTGGTCTAACTCTCAGTCATTATATTACCCTGGTCTACCATCTACTGTCATTATATTACCCTGGTCTACCATCTACTGTCATTATATTACCCTCTACTGCTATTATTATTACCCTGGTCTACCATCTACTGTCATTATATTACCCTGGTCTACCATCTACTGTCATTATATTACCCTGGTCTACCATCTACTGTCATTATATTACCCTGGTCTACCATCTACTGTCATTATATTACCCTGGTCTACCATCTACTGTCATTATATTACCTGGTCTACCCTCTACTGTCATTATATTACCCTGGTCTACCATCTACTGTCATTATATTACCCTGGTCTACCATCTACTGTCATTATATTACCCTGGTCTACCATCTACTGTCATTATATTACCCTGGTCTACCCTCTACTGTCATTATTACCCTGGTCTACCATCTACTGTCATTATATTACCCTGGTCTACATCTACTGTCATTATATTCCCTTTATCTACCATCTACTGTCATTATATTACACTGGTCTACCCTCTGATGTCATTATATTACCCTGGTCTAACATCTACTGTCATTATATTACCCTGGTCTACCATCTACTGTCACTATATTACCCTGGTCTAACTCTACTGTCATTATGTTACCCTGGTCTACCATCTACTGTCATTATATTACCCTGGTCTACCATCTACTGTCATTATATTACCCTCTACTGTCATTATATTACCCTGGTCTACCATCTACTGTCACTATATTACCCTGGTCTACCATCTACTGTCATTATATTACCCTGGTCTACTGTCATTATATTTCCCTGGTGTACCATCTACTGTCATTATATTACCCTGGTCTACCATCTACTGTCATTATAATACCCTGGTCTACCCTCTACTGTCATTATATTACCCTGGTCTACCCTCTACTGTCATTATATTACCCTGGTATACCATCTGCTGTCATTATATTTCCCTGGTCTACCCTCTACTGTCATTATATTACCCTGGTCTACCATCTACTGTCACTATATTTCCCTGGTCTACCCTCTACTGTCATTATATTACCCTGGTCTTCCATCTACTGTCACTATATTACCCTGGTCTAAACTCTACTGTCATTATGTTACCCTGGTCTACCATCTACTGTCATTATATTACCCTGGTCTACCATCTACTGTCATTATATTACCCTCTACTGTCATTATATTACCCTGGTATACCATCTACTGTCATTATATTACCCTGGTCTACTGTCATTATATTACCCTGGTGTACCATCTACTGTCATTATATTACCCTGGTCTACCATCTACTGTCATTATAATACCCTGGTCTACCCTCTACTGTCATTATATTACCCTGGTCTCTCATTCATTATCTACCTTTACCCTGGTTATCTACTGTTATATTACCTGGTCTACATCTACTGTCATTATATTACCCTGGTCTACCATACTGTCATTATATTACCCTGGTCTACCCTCTACTGTCATTATATTACCCTGGTCTACCATCTACTGTCATTATATTTCCCTGGTCTACCATCTACTGTCAATATATTACCCTGGTCTACCATCTACTGTCATTATATTACCCTGGTCTACCATCTACTGTCATTATATTACCCTGGTCTACACTCTACTGTTATTATATTACCCTGGTCTACTGTTATTATATTACCCTGGTCTACTGTCATTATATTACCCTGGTCTACCATCTACTGTCATTATATTACCCTGGTCTACCCTCTACTGTTATTATATTACCCTGGTCTACTGTCATTATATTACCCTGGTCTACTGTCATTATATTACCCTGGTCTACCCTCTACTGTCATTATATTACCCTGGTCTACCATCTACTGTCATTATAATTCCCTGGTCTACCCTCTACTGTCATTATATTACCCTGGTATACCATCTGCTGTCATTATATTTCCCTGGTCTACCTCTACTGTCATTATATTACCCTGGTCTACCATATACTGTCACTATATTACCCTGGTCTATCCTCTCCTGTCATTATATTACCCTGGTCTACCATCTACTGTCACTATATTACCCTGGTCTACCCTCTACTGTCATTATATTACCCTGGTCTACCATCTACTGTCATTATATTACCCTGGTCTACCATCTACTGTCATTATATTACCCTGGTCTACCATCTACTGTCACTATATTACCCTGGTCTACCTCTATGTCATTATATTACCCTGGTCTACCATCTACTGTCACTATATTACCCTGGTCTACCATCTACTGTCATTATATTACCCTGGTCTACCATCTACTGTCATTATATTACCCTGGTCTGCCATCTACTGTCATTATATTCCCTTTTCTACCATCTACTGTCATTATATTACCCTGGTCTACCCTCTACTGTCATTATATTACCCTGGTCTACCATCTACTGTCATTATATTACCCTGGTCTACCATCTACTGTCATTATATTACCCTGGTCTAAACTCTACTGTCATTATATTACCCTCTACTGTCATTATATTACCCTGGTATACCATCTACCGTCATTATATTACCCTGGTCTAACATCTACTGTCATTATATTACCCTGGTCTACCATCTACTGTCATTATATTACCCTGGTCTACCTCTACTGTCATTATATTACCCTGGTCTACCATCTACTGTCATTATATTACCCTGGTCTACCATCTACTGTCATTATATTACCCTGGTCTACCATCTACTGTCATTATATTACCCTGGTCTACCATCTACTGTCATTATATTACCCTGGTCTACCCTCTACTGTCATTATATTACCCTGGTCTACCATCTACTGTCATTATATTACCCTGGTCTACCCTCTACTGTCATTATATTACCCTGGTCTACATCTACTGTCATTATATTCCCTGGTCTACCCTCTACTGTCATTATATTACCCTGGTCTACATCTACTGTCACTATATTACCCTGGTCTACCATCTACTGTCATTATATTACCCTGGTCTACTGTCATATATTACCCTGGTCTACCATCTACTGTCATTATATTACCCTGGTCTACCATCTACTGTCATTATATTACCCTGGTCTACCATCTACTGTCATTATATTACCCTGGTCTACCATCTACTGTCATTATATTACCCTGGTCTACCCTCTACTGTCATTATATTACCCTGGTCTACCATCTACTGTCATTATATTACCCTGGTCTACCATCTACTGTCATTATATTACCCTGGTCTACCATCTACTGTCATTATATTACCCTGGTCTACCATCTACTGTCATTATATTACCCTGGTCTACCATCTACTGTCATTATATTACCCTGGTCTACCATCTACTGTCATTATATTACCCTGGTCTACCATCTACTGTCATTATATTACCCTGGTCTACCATCTACTGTCATTATATTACCCTGGTCTACCTCTACTGTCATTATATTACCCTCTACTGTCATTATATTACCCTGGTCTACCATCTACTGTCATTATATTACCCTGGTCTACCATCTACTGTCATTATATTACCCTGGTCTACCATCTACTGTCATATATTACCCTGGTCTACCTCTACTGTCATTATATTACCCTGGTCTACCATCTACTGTCATTATATTACCCTGGTCTACCATCTACTGTCATTATATTACCCTGGTCTACCATCTACTGTCATTATATCCCTGGTCTACCATCTACTGTCATTATATTACCCTGGTCTACCCTCTACTGTCATTATATTACCCTGGTCTACCATCTACTGTCATTATATTACCCTGGTCTACCCTCTACTGTCATTATATTACCCTGGTACCATCTACTGTCATTATATTACCCTGGTCTACCCTCTACTGTCATTATATTACCCTGGTCTACCATCTACTGTCATTATATTACCCTGGTCTACCATCTACTGTCATTATATTACCCTGGTCTACTGTCACTATATTACCCTGGTCTACCCTCTACTGTCATTATATTACCCTGGTCTACCATCTACTGTCATTATATTACCCTGGTCTACCATCTACTGTCATTATATTACCCTGGTCTACCATCTACTGTCATTATATTACCCTGGTCTAACTCTACTGTCATTATATTACCCTGGTCTACCATCTACTGTCATTATATTACCCTGGTCTACCTCTACTGTCATTATATTACCCTGGTCTACCATCTACTGTCATTATATTACCCTGGTCTACCATCTACTGTCATTATATTACCCTGGTCTACCATCTACTGTCATTATATTACCCTGGTCTACCCTCTGATGTCATTATATTACCCTGGTCTACCATCTACTGTCATTATATTACCCTGGTCTACCATCTACTGTCACTATATTACCCTGGTCTAAACTCTACTGTCATTATATTACCCTGGTCTACCATCTACTGTCATTATATTACCCTGGTCTACCATCTACTGTCATTATATTACCCTGGTCTACCCTCTACTGTCATTATATTACCCTGGTCTACCATCTACTGTCATTATATTACCCTGGTCTACCATCTACTGTCATTATATTACCCTGGTCTACCATCTACTGTCATTATATTACCCTGGTCTACCATCTACTGTCATTATATTACCCTGGTCTACCATCTACTGTCATTATATTACCCTGGTCTACCCTCTACTGTCATTATATTACCCTGGTATACCATCTACTGTCATTATATTACCCTGGTCTACCCTCTACTGTCATTATATTACCCTGGTCTACCATCTACTGTCACTATATTACCCTGGTCTACCATCTACTGTCATTATATTACCCTGGTCTACTGTCATTATATTACCCTGGTGTACCATCTACTGTCATTATATTACCCTGGTCTACCATCTACTGTCATTATATTACCCTGGTCTACCATCTACTGTCATTATATTACCCTGGTCTACCCTCTACTGTCATTATATTACCCTGGTCTACCATCTACTGTCATTATATTACCCTGGTCTACCCTCTACTGTCATTATATTACCCTGGTCTACCATCTACTGTCATTATATTACCCTGGTCTACCATCTACTGTCATTATATTACCCTGGTCTACCCTCTACTGTCATTATATTACCCTGGTCTACCTCTACTGTCATTATATTACCCTGGTCTACCATCTACTGTCATTATATTACCCTGGTCTACCATCTACTGTCATTATATTACCCTGGTCTACCATCTACTGTCATTATATTACCCTGGTCTACCATCTACTGTCATTATATTACCCTGGTCTACCATCTACTGTCATTATATTACCCTGGTCTACCATCTACTGTCATTATATTACCCTGGTCTACCCTCTACTGTCATTATATTACCCTGGTCTACCATCTACTGTCATTATATTACCCTGGTCTACCCTCTACTGTCATTATATTACCCTGGTCTACCATCTACTGTCATTATATTACCCTGGTCTACCATCTACTGTCATTATATTACCCTGGTCTACCATCTACTGTCATTATATTACCCTGGTCTACCCTCTACTGTCATTATATTACCCTGGTCTACCATCTACTGTCATTATATTACCCTGGTCTACCCTCTACTGTCATTATATTACCCTGGTCTACCATCTACTGTCATTATATTACCCTGGTCTACCATCTACTGTCATTATATTACCCTGGTCTACTGTCACTGTATTATATTACCCTGGTACCATCTACTGTCATTATATTACCCTGGTCTACCATCTACTGTCATTATATTACCCTGGTCTACCATCTACTGTCATTATATTACCCTGGTCTACCATCTACTGTCATTATATTACCCTGGTCTACCCTCTACTGTCATTATATTACCCTGGTCTACCATCTACTGTCATTATATTACCCTGGTCTACCATCTACTGTCATTATATTACCCTGGTCTACCATCTACTGTCATTATATTACCCTGGTCTACCATCTACTGTCATTATATTACCCTGGTCTACCATCTACTGTCATTATATTACCCTGGTCTACCGTCTACTGTCATTATATTACCCTGGTCTACCATCTACTGTCATTATATTACCCTGGTCTACCATCTACTGTCATTATAATACCCTGGTCTACCCTCTACTGTCATTATATTACCCTGGTCTACCATCTACTGTCATTATATTACCCTGGTCTGACATCTACTGTCATTATATTCCCTTTGTCTACCATCTACTGTCATTATATTACCCTGGTCTACCCTCTACTGTCATTATATTACCCTGGTCTAACATCTACTGTCATTATATTACCCTGGTCTACCATCTACTGTCATTATATTACCCTGGTCTACCTCTACTGTCATTATATTACCCTGGTCTACCATCTACTGTCATTATATTACCCTGGTCTACCATCTACTGTCATTATATTACCCTCTACTGTCATTATATTACCCTGGTCTACCATCTACTGTCATTATATTACCCTGGTCTACCATCTACTGTCATTATATTACCCTGGTCTACCATCTACTGTCATTATATTACCCTGGTCTACTGTCATTATATTACCCTGGTCTACTGTCATTATATTACCCTGGTCTACCATCTACTGTCATTATATTACCCTGGTCTACCATCTACTGTCATTATATTACCCTGGTCTACCATCTACTGTCATTATATTACCCTGGTCTACCCTCTACTGTCATTATATTACCCTGGTCTACCATCTACTGTCATTATATTTCCCTGGTCTACCCTCTACTGTCATTATATTACCCTGGTCTACCATCTACTGTCATTATATTACCCTGGTCTACCCTCTACTGTCATTATATTACCCTGGTCTACCATCTACTGTCACTATATTACCCTGGTCTAACTCTACTGTCATTATATTACCCTGGTCTACCATCTACTGTCATTATATTACCCTGGTCTACCATCTACTGTCATTATATTACCCTCTACTGTCATTATATTACCCTGGTCTACCATCTACTGTCATTATATTACCCTGGTCTACTGTCATTATATTACCCTGGTCTACCATCTACTGTCATTATATTACCCTGGTCTACCATCTACTGTCATTATATTACCCTGGTCTACCCTCTACTGTCATTATATTACCCTGGTCTACATCTACTGTCATTATATTACCCTGGTCTACCATCTACTGTCATTATATTACCTTGGTCTACCCTCTACTGTCATTATATTACCCTGGTCTACCATCTACTGTCATTATATTACCCTGGTCTACCATCTACTGTCATTATATTACCCTGGTCTACCATCTACTGTCATTATATTACCCTGGTCTCCATCTACTGTCATTATATTACCCTGGTCTACCTCTACTGTTATTATATTACCCTGGTCTACTGTTATTATATTACCCTGGTCTACTGTCATTATATTACCCTGGTCTACCCTCTACTGTCATTATATTACCCTGGTCTACATCTACTGTCATTATATTACCCTGGTCTACCGTCTACTGTCATTATATTACCCTGGTCTACCCTCTACTGTCATTATATTACCCTGGTCTACCATCTACTGTCATTATATTACCCTGGTCTACCATCTACTGTCATTATATTACCCTGGTCTACCATCTACTGTCATTATATTACCCTGGTCTACCATCTACTGTCATTATATTACCCTGGTCTACCCTCTACTGTCATTATATTACCCTGGTCTACTGTTATTATATTACCCTGGTCTACTGTCATTATATTACCCTGGTCTACCATCTACTGTCATTATAATTCCCTGGTCTACCCTCTACTGTCATTATATTACCCTGGTATACCATCTGCTGTCATTATATTTCCCTGGTCTAAACTCTACTGTCATTATATTACCCTGGTCTACCATCTACTGTCATTATATTACCCTGGTCTACCTCTACTGTCATTATATTACCCTGGTCTACCATCTACTGTCATTATATTACCCTGGTCTACCCTCTACTGTCATTATATTACCCTGGTCTACCATCTACTGTCATTATATTACCCTGGTCTACCATCTACTGTCATTATATTACCCTGGTCTACCATCTACTGTCATTATATTACCCTGGTCTACCTCTACTGTCATTATATTACCCTGGTCTACCATCTACTGTCATTATATTACCCTGGTCTACCATCTACTGTCATTATATTACCCTGGTCTACCATCTACTGTCATTATATTACCCTGGTCTACCATCTACTGTCATTATATTACCCTGGTCTACCATCTACTGTCATTATATTACCCTGGTCTACCCTCTACTGTCATTATATTACCCTGGTCTACCATCTACTGTCATTATATTTCCCTGGTCTACCATCTACTGTCATTATATTACCCTGGTCTACCCTCTGATGTCATTATATTACCCTGGTCTACCATCTACTGTCATTATATTACCCTGGTCTACCATCTACTGTCATTATATTACCCTCTACTGTCATTATATTACCCTGGTATACCATCTACTGTCATTATATTACCCTGGTCTACCATCTACTGTCATTATATTACCCTGGTCTACCATCTACTGTCATTATATTACCCTGGTCTAACCTCTACTGTCATTATGTTACCCTGGTCTACCATCTACTGTCATTATATTACCCTGGTCTACCATCTACTGTCATTATATTACCCTGGTCTACCATCTACTGTCATTATATTACCCTGGTCTACCATCTACTGTCATTATATTACCCTGGTCTACCCTCTACTGTCATTATATTACCCTGGTCTACCATCTACTGTCATTATATTACCCTGGTCTACCCTCTACTGTCATTATATTACCCTGGTCTACCATCTACTGTCATTATATTACCCTGGTCTACCATCTACTGTCATTATATTACCCTGGTCTACCATCTACTGTCATTATATTACCCTGGTCTACCATCTACTGTCATTATATTACCCTGGTCTACTGTCATTATATTACCCTGGTCTACCCTCTACTGTCATTATATTACCCTGGTCTACCATCTACTGTCATTATATTACCCTGGTCTACCATCTACTGTCATTATATTACCCTGGTCTACCATCTACTGTCATTATATTACCCTGGTCTACCTCTACTGTCATTATATTACCCTGGTCTACCATCTACTGTCATTATATTACCCTGGTCTACCCTCTACTGTCATTATATTACCCTGGTCTACCATCTACTGTCATTATATTACCCTGGTCTACCATCTACTGTCATTATATTACCCTGGTCTACCATCTACTGTCATTATATTACCCTGGTCTACCCTCTACTGTCATTATATTACCCTGGTCTACCATCTACTGTCATTATATTACCCTGGTCTACCATCTACTGTCATTATATTACCCTGGTCTACCTCTACTGTCATTATATTACCCTGGTCTACCATCTACTGTCATTATATTACCCTGGTCTACCATCTACTGTCATTATATTACCCTGGTCTACCATCTACTGTCATTATATTACCCTGGTCTACCATCTACTGTCATTATATTACCCTGGTCTACCATCTACTGTCATTATATTACCCTGGTCTACCCTCTACTGTCATTATATTACCCTGGTCTACCCTCTACTGTCATTATATTACCCTGGTCTACCATCTACTGTCATTATATTACCCTGGTCTACCATCTACTGTCATTATATTACCCTGGTCTACCATCTTCTGTCATTATATTACCCTGGTCTACCCTCTACTGTCATTATATTACCCTGGTATACCATCTGCTGTCATTATATTTCTCTGGTCTACCCTCTACTGTCATTATATTACCCTGGTCTACCATCTACTGTCATTATATTACCCTGGTCTACCATCTACTGTCATTATATTACCCTGGTCTACTGTCATTATATTACCCTGGTGTACCATCTACTGTCATTATATTACCCTGGTCTACCATCTACTGTCATTATATTACCCTGGTCTACCATCTACTGTCATTATATTACCCTGGTCTACCCTCTACTGTCATTATATTACCCTGGTCTACCATCTACTGTCATTATATTACCCTGGTCTACCCTCTACTGTCATTATATTACCCTGGTCTACCCTCTACTGTCATTATATTACCCTGGTCTACCATCTACTGTCATTATATTACCCTGGTCTACCATCTACTGTCATTATATTACCCTGGTCTAAACTCTACTGTCATTATATTACCCTGGTCTACCATCTACTGTCATTATATTACCCTGGTCTACCATCTACTGTCATTATATTACCCTGGTCTACCATCTACTGTCATTATATTACCCTGGTCTACCATCTACTGTCATTATATTACCCTGGTCTACCCTCTACTGTCATTATATTACCCTGGTCTACCATCTACTGTCATTATATTACCCTGGTCTACCCTCTACTGTCATTATATTACCCTGGTCTACCATCTACTGTCATTATATTACCCTGGTCTACCATCTACTGTCATTATATTACCCTGGTCTACCATCTACTGTCATTATATTACCCTGGTCTACCCTCTACTGTCATTATATTACCCTGGTCTACCATCTACTGTCATTATATTCCCTGGTCTACCCTCTACTGTCATTATATTACCCTGGTCTACCATCTACTGTCATTATATTACCCTGGTCTACCATCTACTGTCATTATATTACCCTGGTCTACTGTCATTATATTACCCTGGTCTACCATCTACTGTCATTATATTACCCTGGTCTACCATCTACTGTCATTATATTACCCTGGTCTACCCTCTACTGTCATTATATTACCCTGGTCTACCATCTACTGTCATTATATTACCCTGGTCTACCCTCTACTGTCATTATATTACCCTGGTCTACCATCTACTGTCATTATATTACCCTGGTCTACCATCTACTGTCATTATATTACCCTGGTCTACCTCTACTGTCATTATATTACCCTGGTCTACCATCTACTGTCATTATATTACCCTGGTCTACCATCTACTGTCATTATATTAACCTCTACTGTCATTATATTACCCTGGTCTACCATCTACTGTCATTATATTACCCTGGTCTACCATCTACTGTCATTATATTACCCTGGTCTACCATCTACTGTCATTATATTACCCTGGTCTACCATCTACTGTCATTATATTACCCTGGTCTACCATCTACTGTCATTATATTACCCTGGTCTACCATCTACTGTCATTATATTACCCTGGTCTACCATCTACTGTCATTATATTACCCTGGTCTACCATCTACTGTCATTATATTACCCTGGTCTACCATCTACTGTCATTATATTACCCTGGTCTACCCTCTACTGTCATTATATTACCCTGGTCTACCATCTACTGTCATTATATTACCCTGGTCTACCATCTACTGTCATTATATTCCCTGGTCTACCATCTACTGTCATTATATTACCCTGGTCTACCCTCTACTGTCATTATATTACCCTGGTCTACCATCTACTGTCATTATATTACCCTGGTCTACCATCTACTGTCACTATATTACCCTGGTCTAAACTCTACTGTCATTATATTACCCTGGTCTACCATCTACTGTCATTATATTACCCTGGTCTACCATCTACTGTCATTATATTACCCTCTACTGTCATTATATTACCCTGGTCTACCATCTACTGTCACTATATTACCCTGGTCTACCATCTACTGTCATTATATTACCCTGGTCTACTGTCATTATATTTCCCTGGTCTACCATCTACTGTCATTATATTACCCTGGTCTACCATCTACTGTCATTATATTACCCTGGTCTACCCTCTACTGTCATTATATTACCCTGGTCTACCATCTACTGTCATTATATTACCCTGGTCTACCATCTACTGTCATTATATTACCCTGGTCTACCCTCTACTGTCATTATATTACCCTGGTCTACCATCTACTGTCATTATATTACCCTGGTCTACCCTCTACTGTCATTATATTACCCTGGTCTACCATCTACTGTCACTATATTACCCTGGTCTAAACTCTACTGTCATTATATTACCCTGGTCTACCATCTACTGTCATTATATTACCCTGGTCTACCATCTACTGTCATTATATTACCCTCTACTGTCATTATATTACCCTGGTCTACCATCTACTGTCATTATATTACCCTGGTCTACTGTCATTATATTACCCTGGTGTACCATCTACTGTCATTATATTACCCTGGTCTACCATCTACTGTCATTATATTACCCTGGTCTACCCTCTACTGTCATTATATTACCCTGGTCTACATCTACTGTCATTATATTACCCTGGTCTACCCTCTACTGTCATTATATTACCCTGGTCTACCCTCTACTGTCATTATATTACCCTGGTCTACCATCTACTGTCATTATATTACCCTGGTCTACCATCTACTGTCATTATATTACCCTGGTCTACCATCTACTGTCATTATATTACCCTGGTCTACCCTCTACTGTCATTATATTACCCTGGTCTACCATCTACTGTCATTATATTACCCTGGTCTACCATCTACTGTCATTATATTACCCTGGTCTACCATCTACTGTCATTATATTACCCTGGTCTACCATCTACTGTCATTATATTACCCTGGTCTACCATCTACTGTCATTATATTACCCTGGTCTACCATCTACTGTCATTATATTACCCTGGTCTACCCTCTACTGTCATTATATTACCCTGGTCTACCATCTACTGTCATTATATTACCCTGGTCTACCATCTACTGTCATTATATTACCCTGGTCTACCATCTACTGTCATTATATTACCCTGGTCTACCATCTACTGTCATTATATTACCCTGGTCTACCATCTACTGTCATTATATTACCCTGGTCTACCATCTACTGTCATTATATTACCCTGGTCTACCATCTACTGTCATTATATTACCCTGGTCTACCATCTACTGTCATTATATTACCCTGGTCTACCATCTACTGTCATTATATTACCCTGGTCTACCATCTACTGTCATTATATTACCCTGGTCTACCATCTACTGTCATTATATTACCCTGGTCTACCATCTACTGTCATTATATTACCCTGGTCTACCATCTACTGTCATTATATTACCCTGGTCTACCATCTACTGTCATTATATTACCCTGGTCTACCATCTACTGTCATTATATTACCCTGGTCTACCATCTACTGTCATTATATTACCCTGGTCTACCATCTACTGTCATTATATTACCCTGGTCTACCATCTACTGTCATTATATTACCCTGGTCTACCATCTACTGTCATTATATTACCCTGGTCTACCATCTACTGTCATTATATTACCCTGGTCTACCATCTACTGTCATTATATTACCCTGGTCTACCATCTACTGTCATTATATTACCCTGGTCTACCATCTACTGTCATTATATTACCCTGGTCTACCATCTACTGTCATTATATTACCCTGGTCTACCATCTACTGTCATTATATTACCCTGGTCTACCTCTACTGTCATTATATTACCCTGGTCTACCATCTACTGTCATTATATTACCCTGGTCTACCATCTACTGTCATTATATTACCCTGGTCTACCATCTACTGTCATTATATTACCCTGGTCTACCATCTACTGTCATTATATTACCCTGGTCTACCATCTACTGTCATTATATTACCCTGGTCTACCATCTACTGTCATTATATTACCCTGGTCTACCATCTACTGTCATTATATTACCCTGGTCTACCCTCTACTGTCATTATATTACCCTGGTCTACCATCTACTGTCATTATATTACCCTGGTCTACCATCTACTGTCATTATATTACCCTGGTCTACCATCTACTGTCATTATATTACCCTGGTCTACCATCTACTGTCATTATATTACCCTGGTCTACCATCTACTGTCATTATATTACCCTGGTCTACCATCTACTGTCATTATATTACCCTGGTCTACCATCTACTGTCATTATATTACCCTGGTCTACCCTCTACTGTCATTATATTACCCTGGTCTACCATCTACTGTCATTATATTACCCTGGTCTACCATCTACTGTCATTATATTACCCTGGTCTACCATCTACTGTCATTATATTACCCTGGTCTACCATCTACTGTCATTATATTACCCTGGTCTACCATCTACTGTCATTATATTACCCTGGTCTACCATCTACTGTCATTATATTACCCTGGTCTACCATCTACTGTCATTATATTACCCTGGTCTACCCTCTACTGTCATTATATTACCCTGGTCTACCATCTACTGTCATTATATTACCCTGGTCTACCATCTACTGTCATTATATTACCCTGGTCTACCATCTACTGTCATTATATTACCCTGGTCTACCATCTACTGTCATTATATTACCCTGGTCTACCATCTACTGTCATTATATTACCCTGGTCTACCATCTACTGTCATTATATTACCCTGGTCTACCATCTACTGTCATTATATTACCCTGGTCTACCATCTACTGTCATTATATTACCCTGGTCTACCATCTACTGTCATTATATTACCCTGGTCTACCATCTACTGTCATTATATTACCCTGGTCTACCATCTACTGTCATTATATTACCCTGGTCTACCATCTACTGTCATTATATTACCCTGGTCTACCATCTACTGTCATTATATTACCCTGGTCTACCATCTACTGTCATTATATTACCCTGGTCTACCATCTACTGTCATTATATTACCCTGGTCTACCATCTACTGTCATTATATTACCCTGGTCTACCATCTACTGTCATTATATTACCCTGGTCTACCATCTACTGTCATTATATTACCCTGGTCTACCATCTACTGTCATTATATTACCCTGGTCTACCATCTACTGTCATTATATTACCCTGGTCTACCATCTACTGTCATTATATTACCCTGGTCTACCATCTACTGTCATTATATTACCCTGGTCTACCTCTACTGTCATTATATTACCCTGGTCTACCATCTACTGTCATTATATTACCCTGGTCTACCATCTACTGTCATTATATTACCCTGGTCTACCATCTACTGTCATTATATTACCCTGGTCTACCATCTACTGTCATTATATTACCCTGGTCTACCATCTACTGTCATTATATTACCCTGGTCTACCATCTACTGTCATTATATTACCCTGGTCTACCATCTACTGTCATTATATTACCCTGGTCTACCATCTACTGTCATTATATTACCCTGGTCTACCATCTACTGTCATTATATTACCCTGGTCTACCATCTACTGTCATTATATTACCCTGGTCTACCATCTACTGTCATTATATTACCCTGGTCTACCATCTACTGTCATTATATTACCCTGGTCTACCATCTACTGTCATTATATTACCCTGGTCTACCATCTACTGTCATTATATTACCCTGGTCTACCATCTACTGTCATTATATTACCCTGGTCTACCATCTACTGTCATTATATTACCCTGGTCTACCATCTACTGTCATTATATTACCCTGGTCTACCATCTACTGTCATTATATTACCCTGGTCTACCATCTACTGTCATTATATTACCCTGGTCTACCATCTACTGTCATTATATTACCCTGGTCTACCATCTACTGTCATTATATTACCCTGGTCTACCATCTACTGTCATTATATTACCCTGGTCTACCATCTACTGTCATTATATTACCCTGGTCTACCATCTACTGTCATTATATTACCCTGGTCTACCATCTACTGTCATTATATTACCCTGGTCTACCATCTACTGTCATTATATTACCCTGGTCTACCATCTACTGTCATTATATTACCCTGGTCTACCATCTACTGTCATTATATTACCCTGGTCTACCATCTACTGTCATTATATTACCCTGGTCTACCATCTACTGTCATTATATTACCCTGGTCTACCATCTACTGTCATTATATTACCCTGGTCTACCATCTACTGTCATTATATTACCCTGGTCTACCATCTACTGTCATTATATTACCCTGGTCTACCATCTACTGTCATTATATTACCCTGGTCTACCATCTACTGTCATTATATTACCCTGGTCTACCATCTACTGTCATTATATTACCCTGGTCTACCATCTACTGTCATTATATTACCCTGGTCTACCATCTACTGTCATTATATTACCCTGGTCTACCATCTACTGTCATTATATTACCCTGGTCTACCATCTACTGTCATTATATTACCCTGGTCTACCATCTACTGTCATTATATTACCCTGGTCTACCATCTACTGTCATTATATTACCCTGGTCTACCATCTACTGTCATTATATTACCCTGGTCTACCATCTACTGTCATTATATTACCCTGGTCTACCATCTACTGTCATTATATTACCCTGGTCTACCATCTACTGTCATTATATTACCCTGGTCTACCATCTACTGTCATTATATTACCCTGGTCTACCATCTACTGTCATTATATTACCCTGGTCTACCATCTACTGTCATTATATTACCCTGGTCTACCATCTACTGTCATTATATTACCCTGGTCTACCATCTACTGTCATTATATTACCCTGGTCTACCATCTACTGTCATTATATTACCCTGGTCTACCATCTACTGTCATTATATTACCCTGGTCTACCATCTACTGTCATTATATTACCCTGGTCTACCATCTACTGTCATTATATTACCCTGGTCTACCATCTACTGTCATTATATTACCCTGGTCTACCATCTACTGTCATTATATTACCCTGGTCTACCATCTACTGTCATTATATTACCCTGGTCTACCATCTACTGTCATTATATTACCCTGGTCTACCATCTACTGTCATTATATTACCCTGGTCTACCATCTACTGTCATTATATTACCCTGGTCTACCATCTACTGTCATTATATTACCCTGGTCTACCATCTACTGTCATTATATTACCCTGGTCTACCATCTACTGTCATTATATTACCCTGGTCTACCATCTACTGTCATTATATTACCCTGGTCTACCATCTACTGTCATTATATTACCCTGGTCTACCATCTACTGTCATTATATTACCCTGGTCTACCATCTACTGTCATTATATTACCCTGGTCTACCATCTACTGTCATTATATTACCCTGGTCTACCATCTACTGTCATTATATTACCCTGGTCTACTCTACTGTCATTATATTACCCTGGTCTACCATCTACTGTCATTATATTACCCTGGTCTACCATCTACTGTCATTATATTACCCTGGTCTACCATCTACTGTCATTATATTACCCTGGTCTACCATCTACTGTCATTATATTACCCTGGTCTACCATCTACTGTCATTATATTACCCTGGTCTACCATCTACTGTCATTATATTACCCTGGTCTACCATCTACTGTCATTATATTACCCTGGTCTACCATCTACTGTCATTATATTACCCTGGTCTACCATCTACTGTCATTATATTACCCTGGTCTACCATCTACTGTCATTATATTACCCTGGTCTACCATCTACTGTCATTATATTACCCTGGTCTACCATCTACTGTCATTATATTACCCTGGTCTACCATCTACTGTCATTATATTACCCTGGTCTACCATCTACTGTCATTATATTACCCTGGTCTACCATCTACTGTCATTATATTACCCTGGTCTACCATCTACTGTCATTATATTACCCTGGTCTACCATCTACTGTCATTATATTACCCTGGTCTACCATCTACTGTCATTATATTACCCTGGTCTACTCTACTGTCATTATATTACCCTGGTCTACCATCTACTGTCATTATATTACCCTGGTCTACCATCTACTGTCATTATATTACCCTGGTCTACCATCTACTGTCATTATATTACCCTGGTCTACCATCTACTGTCATTATATTACCCTGGTCTACCATCTACTGTCATTATATTACCCTGGTCTACCATCTACTGTCATTATATTACCCTGGTCTACCATCTACTGTCATTATATTACCCTGGTCTACCCTCTACTGTCATTATATTACCCTGGTCTACCATCTACTGTCATTATATTACCCTGGTCTACCATCTACTGTCATTATATTACCCTGGTCTACCATCTACTGTCATTATATTACCCTGGTCTACCATCTACTGTCATTATATTACCCTGGTCTACCATCTACTGTCATTATATTACCCTGGTCTACCATCTACTGTCATTATATTACCCTGGTCTACCATCTACTGTCATTATATTACCCTGGTCTACCATCTACTGTCATTATATTACCCTGGTCTACCATCTACTGTCATTATATTACCCTGGTCTACCATCTACTGTCATTATATTACCCTGGTCTACCATCTACTGTCATTATATTACCCTGGTCTACCATCTACTGTCATTATATTACCCTGGTCTACCATCTACTGTCATTATATTACCCTGGTCTACCATCTACTGTCATTATATTACCCTGGTCTACCATCTACTGTCATTATATTACCCTGGTCTACCATCTACTGTCATTATATTACCCTGGTCTACCATCTACTGTCATTATATTACCCTGGTCTACCATCTACTGTCATTATATTACCCTGGTCTACCATCTACTGTCATTATATTACCCTGGTCTACCATCTACTGTCATTATATTACCCTGGTCTACCATCTACTGTCATTATATTACCCTGGTCTACCATCTACTGTCATTATATTACCCTGGTCTACCATCTACTGTCATTATATTACCCTGGTCTACCATCTACTGTCATTATATTACCCTGGTCTACCATCTACTGTCATTATATTACCCTGGTCTACCATCTACTGTCATTATATTACCCTGGTCTACCATCTACTGTCATTATATTACCCTGGTCTACCATCTACTGTCATTATATTACCCTGGTCTACCATCTACTGTCATTATATTACCCTGGTCTACCATCTACTGTCATTATATTACCCTGGTCTACCATCTACTGTCATTATATTACCCTGGTCTACCATCTACTGTCATTATATTACCCTGGTCTACCATCTACTGTCATTATATTACCCTGGTCTACCATCTACTGTCATTATATTACCCTGGTCTACCATCTACTGTCATTATATTACCCTGGTCTACCATCTACTGTCATTATATTACCCTGGTCTACCATCTACTGTCATTATATTACCCTGGTCTACCATCTACTGTCATTATATTACCCTGGTCTACCATCTACTGTCATTATATTACCCTGGTCTACCATCTACTGTCATTATATTACCCTGGTCTACCATCTACTGTCATTATATTACCCTGGTCTACCATCTACTGTCATTATATTACCCTGGTCTACCATCTACTGTCATTATATTACCCTGGTCTACCATCTACTGTCATTATATTACCCTGGTCTACCATCTACTGTCATTATATTACCCTGGTCTACCATCTACTGTCATTATATTACCCTGGTCTACCATCTACTGTCATTATATTACCCTGGTCTAATCTACTGTCATTATATTACCCTGGTCTACCATCTACTGTCATTATATTACCCTGGTCTACCATCTACTGTCATTATATTACCCTGGTCTACTGTCATTATATTACCCTGGTCTACCATCTACTGTCATTATATTACCCTGGTCTACCATCTACTGTCATTATATTACCCTGGTCTACCATCTACTGTCATTATATTACCCTGGTCTACCATCTACTGTCATTATATTACCCTGGTCTACCATCTACTGTCATTATATTACCCTGGTCTACCCTCTACTGTCATTATATTACCCTGGTCTACCATCTACTGTCATTATATTACCCTGGTCTACCATCTACTGTCATTATATTACCCTGGTCTACCATCTACTGTCATTATATTACCCTGGTCTACCATCTACTGTCATTATATTACCCTGGTCTACCATCTACTGTCATTATATTACCCTGGTCTACCATCTACTGTCATTATATTACCCTGGTCTACCATCTACTGTCATTATATTACCCTGGTCTACCATCTCCTGTCATTATATTACCCTGGTCTACCATCTACTGTCATAATATTACCCTGGTCTACAATCTACTGTCATTATGTTACCCTGGTCTAAATCTACTGTCATTATATTACCCTGGTCTACCATCTACTGTCATTATATTACCCTGGTCTACCATCTACTGTCATTATATTACCCTGGTCTACTCTACTGTCATTATATTACCCTGGTCTACCATCTACTGTCATTATATTACCCTGGTCTACCATCTACTGTCATTATATTACCCTGGTCTACTACTGTCATTATATTACCCTGGTCTACCATCTACTGTCATTATATTACCCTGGTCTACCATCTACTGTCATTATATTACCCTGGTCTACCTCTACTGTCATTATATTACCCTGGTCTACCATCTACTGTCATTATATTACCCTGGTCTACCATCTACTGTCATTATATTACCCTGGTCTACCATCTACTGTCATTATATTACCCTGGTCTACCATCTACTGTCATTATATTACCCTGGTCTACCATCTACTGTCATTATATTACCCTGGTCTACCATCTACTGTCACTATATTACCCTGGTCTAAACTCTACTGTCATTATATTACCCTGGTCTACCATCTACTGTCATTATATTACCCTGGTCTACCATCTACTGTCATTATATTACCCTCTACTGTCATTATATTACCCTGGTATACCATCTACTGTCATTATATTACCCTGGTCTACTGTCATTATATTACCCTGGTGTACCATCTACTGTCATTATATTACCCTGGTCTACCATCTACTGTCATTATAATACCCTGGTCTACCCTCTACTGTCATTATATTACCCTGGTCTACAGTCTACTGTCATTATATTACCCTGGAATACCCTCTACTGTCATTATATTCCCTGGTCTACCCTCTACTGTCATTATATTACCCTGGTCTACCATCTACTGTCATTATATTACCCTGGTCTACCATCTACTGTCATTATATTACCCTGGTCTACCATCTTCTGTCATTATAATACCCTGGTCTACCCTCTACTGTCATTATATTACCCTGGTATACCATCTACTGTCATTATATTACCCTGGTCTACCATCTACTGTCATTATATTACCCTGGTCTACCATCTACTGTCATTATAATACCCTGGTCTACCATCTACTGTCATTATATTACCCTGGTCTACCATCTACTGTCATTATATTACCCTGGTCTACCATCTACTGTCATTATATTACCCTGGTCTACCATCTACTGTCATTATATTACCCTGGTCTACCATCTACTGTCATTATATTACCCTGGTCTACCATCTACTGTCATTATATTACCCTGGTCTACCCTCTACTGTCATTATATTACCCTGGTCTACATCTACTGTCATTATATTACCCTGGTCTACCATCTACTGTCATTATATTACCCTGGTCTACCATCTACTGTCATTATATTACCCTGGTCTACCATCTACTGTCATTATATTACCCTGGTCTACCATCTACTGTCATTATATTACCCTGGTCTACCCTCTACTGTCATTATATTACCCTGGTCTACCATCTACTGTCATTATATTACCCTGGTCTACCATCTACTGTCATTATATTACCCTGGTCTACCATCTACTGTCATTATATTACCCTGGTCTACCATCTACTGTCATTATATTACCCTGGTCTACCATCTACTGTCATTATATTACCCTGGTCTACCATCTACTGTCATTATATTACCCTGGTCTACCCTCTACTGTCATTATATTACCCTGGTCTACCATCTACTGTCATTATATTACCCTGGTCTACCCTCTACTGTCATTATATTACCCTGGTCTACCATCTACTGTCATTATATTACCCTGGTCTACCCTCTACTGTCATTATATTACCCTGGTCTACCATCTACTGTCATTATATTACCCTGGTCTACCATCTACTGTCATTATATTACCCTGGTCTACCATCTACTGTCATTATATTACCCTGGTCTACCATCTACTGTCATTATATTACCCTGGTCTACTGTCATTATATTACCCTGGTCTACCATCTACTGTCATTATATTACCCTGGTCTACCATCTACTGTCATTATATTACCCTGGTCTACCATCTACTGTCATTATATTACCCTGGTCTACCATCTACTGTCATTATATTACCCTGGTCTACCATCTACTGTCATTATATTACCCTGGTCTACCATCTACTGTCATTATATTACCCTGGTCTACCCTCTACTGTCATTATATTACCCTGGTCTACCCTCTACTGTCATTATATTACCCTGGTCTACCATCTACTGTCATTATATTACCCTGGTCTACCATCTACTGTCATTATATTACCCTGGTCTACCATCTACTGTCATTATATTACCCTGGTCTACCCTCTACTGTCATTATATTACCCTGGTCTACCATCTACTGTCATTATATTACCCTGGTCTACCATCTACTGTCATTATATTACCCTGGTCTACCCTCTACTGTCATTATATTACCCTGGTCTACCATCTACTGTCATTATATTACCCTGGTCTACTGTCATTATATTACCCTGGTCTATCTACTGTCATTATATTACCCTGGTCTACCATCTACTGTCATTATATTACCCTGGTCTACCATCTACTGTCATTATATTACCCTGGTCTACCATCTACTGTCATTATATTACCCTGGTCTACCATCTACTGTCATTATATTACCCTGGTCTACCCTCTACTGTCATTATATTACCCTGGTCTACCATCTACTGTCATTATATTACCCTGGTCTACCATCTACTGTCATTATATTACCCTTCTACTGTCAATATTACCCTGGTCTACCATCTACTGTCATTATATTACCCTGGTCTACCATCTACTGTCATTATATTACCCTGGTCTACCATCTACTGTCATTATATTACCCTGGTCTACCATCTACTGTCATTATATTACCCTGGTCTACCATCTACTGTCATTATATTACCCTGGTCTACCCTCTACTGTCATTATATTACCCTGGTCTACCATCTACTGTCATTATATTACCCTGGTCTACCTCTACTGTCATTATATTACCCTGGTCTACCATCTACTGTCATTATATTACCCTGGTCTACCATCTACTGTCATTATATTACCCTGGTCTACCATCTACTGTCATTATATTACCCTGGTCTACCCTCTACTGTCATTATATTACCCTGGTCTACCATCTACTGTCATTATATTACCCTGGTCTACCATCTACTGTCATTATATTACCCTGGTCTACCATCTACTGTCATTATATTACCCTGGTCTACCATCTACTGTCATTATATTACCCTGGTCTACCATCTACTGTCATTATATTACCCTGGTCTACCATCTACTGTCATTATATTACCCTGGTCTACCATCTACTGTCATTATATTACCCTGGTCTACCCTCTACTGTCATTATATTACCCTGGTCTACCATCTACTGTCATTATATTACCCTGGTCTACATCTACTGTCATTATATTACCCTGGTCTACCATCTACTGTCATTATATTACCTTCTACTCTACTGTCATTATATTACCCTGGTCTACCATCTACTGTCATTATATTACCCTGGTCTACCATCTACTGTCATTATATTACCCTGGTCTACCATCTACTGTCATTATATTACCCTGGTCTACCATCTACTGTCATTATATTACCCTGGTCTACCATCTACTGTCATTATATTACCCTCTACTGTCATTATATTACCCTGGTCTACCATCTACTGTCATTATATTACCCTGGTCTACCATCTACTGTCATTATATTACCCTGGTCTACTGTCATTATATTACCCTGGTCTACCATCTACTGTCATTATATTACCCTGGTCTACCATCTACTGTCATTATATTACCCTGGTCTACTGTCATTATATTACCCTGGTCTACCATCTACTGTCATTATATTACCCTGGTCTACTCTACTGTCATTATATTACCCTGGTCTACCATCTACTGTCATTATATTACCCTGGTCTACCATCTACTGTCATTATATTACCCTGGTCTACCATCTACTGTCATTATATTACCCTGGTCTACCCTCTACTGTCATTATATTACCCTGGTCTACCATCTACTGTCATTATATTACCCTGGTCTACCATCTACTGTCATTATATTACCCTGGTCTACCATCTACTGTCATTATATTACCCTGGTCTACCATCTACTGTCATTATATTACCCTGGTCTACATCTACTGTCATTATATTACCCTGGTCTACCATCTACTGTCATTATATTACCCTGGTCTACCCTCTACTGTCATTATATTACCCTGGTCTACCATCTACTGTCATTATATTACCCTGGTCTACCATCTACTGTCATTATATTACCTGGTCTACCTCTACTGTCATTATATTACCCTGGTCTACCATCTACTGTCATTATATTACCCTGGTCTACCATCTACTGTCATTATATTACCCTGGTCTACTGTCATTATATTACCCTGGTCTACCATCTACTGTCATTATATTACCCTGGTGTACCATCTACTGTCATTATATTACCCTGGTCTACCTCTACTGTCATTATATTACCCTGGTCTACCATCTACTGTCATTATATTACCCTGGTCTACCATCTACTGTCATTATATACCCTGGTCTACCCTCTACTGTCATTATATTACCCTGGTCTACCATCTACTGTCATTATATTACCCTGGTCTACCATCTACTGTCATTATATTACCTGGTCTACCATCTACTGTCATTATATTACCCTGGTCTACCTCTACTGTCATTATATTACCCTGGTCTACCATCTACTGTCATTATATTACCCTGGTCTACCATCTACTGTCATTATATTACCCTGGTCTACCTCTACTGTCATTATATTACCCTGGTCTACCATCTACTGTCATTATATTACCCTGGTCTACCATCTACTGTCATATATTACCCTGGTCTACCCTCTACTGTCATTATATTACCCTGGTCTACATCTACTGTCATTATATTACCCTGGTCAATACTGTCATTATATTACCCTGGTCTACCATCTACTGTCATTATATTACCCTGGTCTACCATCTACTGTCATTATATTACCCTGGTCTACCTCTACTGTCATATATTACCCTGGTCTACCATCTACTGTCATTATATTACCCTGGTCTACTCTACTGTCATTATATACCCTGGTCTACCCTCTACTGTCATTATATTACCCTGGTCTACCATCTACTGTCATTATATTACCCTGGTCTACCATCTACTGTCATTATATTACCCTGGTCTACCATCTACTGTCATTATATTACCCTGGTCTACCATCTACTGTCATTATATTACCCTGGTCTACCATCTACTGTCATTATATTACTGGTCTACCTCTACTGTCATTATATTACCCTGGTCTACCATCTACTGTCATTATATTACCCTGGTCTAACATCTACTGTCATTATATTACCCTGGTCTACTATCTACTGTCATTATATTACCCTTGGTCTACCATCTACTGTCATTATATTACCCTGGTCTACCATCTACTGTCATTATATTACCCTGGTCTACCTCTACTGTCATTATATACCCTGGTCTACCATCTACTGTCATTATATTACCCTGGTCTACCATCTACTGTCATTATATTACCTGGGTCTACCATCTACTGTCATTATATTACCCTGGTCTACCCTCTGATGTCATTATATTACCCTGGTCTAACATCTACTGTCATTATATTACCCTGGTCTACCATCTACTGTCATTATATTACCCTGGTCTAACTCTACTGTCATTATATTACCCTGGTCTACCATCTACTGTCATTATATTACCCTGGTCTACCATCTACTGTCATTTATATTACCCTCTACTGTCATTATATTACCCTGGTCTACCATCTACTGTCATATATTACCCTGGTCTACCATCTACTGTCATTATATTACCCTGGTCTACTGTCATTATATTACCCTGGTCTGTACCATCTACTGTCATTATATTACCCTGGTCTACCATCTACTGTCATTATATACCCTGGTCTACCCTCTACTGTCATTATATTACCCTGGTCTACACTCTACTGTCATTATATTACCCTGGTCTACCATCTACTGTCATTATATTACCCTGGTCTACCCTCTACTGTCATTATATTACCCTGGTCTACCATCTACTGTCATTATATTTCCCTGGTCTACCATCTACTGTCATTATATTACCCTGGTCTTCCATCTACTGTCACTATATTACCCTGGTCTAAACTCTACTGTCATTATATTACCCTGGTCTACCATCTACTGTCATTATATTACCCGGTCTACCATCTACTGTCTATATTACCCGTCTACTGTCATTATATTACCCTGGTATACCATCTACTGTCATTATATTACCCTGGTCTACTGTCATTATATTACCCTGGTGTACCATCTACTGTCATTATATTACCCTGGTCTACCATCTACTGTCATTATAATACCCTGGTCTACCCTCTACTGTCATTATATTACCCTGGTCTACCATCTACTGTCATTATATTACCCTGGTCTACCATCTACTGTCATTATATTACCTTGGTCTACCCTCTACTGTCATTATATTACCCTGGTCTACCATCTACTGTCACTATATTACCCTGGTCTAAACTCTAATGTCATTATATTACCCTGGTCTACCATATATTGTCACTATATTACCCTGGTCTACCCTCTACTGTCATTATATTACCCTGGTCTACCATCTACTGTCATTATATTACCCTGGTCTGCCATCTACTGTCATTATATTCCCTTTTTCTACCATCTACTGTCATTATATTACCCTGGTCTACCATCTGATGTCATATATATTACCCTGGTCTAACATCTACTGTCATTATATACCCTGGTCTACCATCTACTGTCACTATATTACCCTGGTCTACCTCTACTGTCATTATTTACCCTGGTCTACCGTCTACTGTCATTATATTACCTTGGTCTACCCTCTACTGTCATTATATTACCCTGGTATACCATCTGCTGTCATTATATTTCCCTGGTCTACCCTCTACTGTCATTATATTACCCTGGTCTACCATCTACTGTCACTATATTACCCTGGTCTACCATCTACTTCATTATATTACCCTGGGTCTACTGTCATTATATTACCCTGGTGTACCATCTACTGTCATTATATTACCCTGGTGTACCATCTACTGTCATTATATTACCTTGTCTACCCTCTACTGT
>NW_022264481.1:0-28482 GCF_002021735.2 Oncorhynchus kisutch
AGTCTTATAACTCAGAGAAGAGATCCTTCCTAGTTGCTGCAGTATGTCCATAGACAGTATACCAAGCCCACCCACTGGGGAGCCAGGCTCAGCCACAAAAGGGTTTTATTACAGACAGAAATACTGTCTGTAATAAAGGCAACTTATGGTAGAAATTAACATTCAATTCTCTGGCAACAGCTCTGGTGGACATTCCTGAATTTAGCATGCCAATTGCATGCTCTCTCAAACTAACTTTTACCGCCCCCAGCACGAGGTGCACCTGTGTAATGATCATGCTATTTAATCAACTTCTTGATATGCCACACCTGAAAGGTGGATGGATTATCTTGGCAATTCTGACTAACAGGGATGTAAACAAAATTTGACAGAAATAAGCTTTTTGTGCGTATGGATCATTTATGGGATTTTTTTTTAACCTCATGAAACTTGGGACCACACTTTACATGTTTTACCTTTTATATTTATGTTCAGTGTAGATATAGTTCTTATAATTCAGCTTCAGTAGTTCTTATTTGGTTGTCTTAAAAAACTCTTGCTCTTGCAGAGAGCCCAGCACAGACCAGATACAACACCTGACTAAAGAGAGCGACGGCATCTAGAGATAATACAACAACCTGACTAGAGAGAGGAACCAGTTACAGACCAGATACAACACCTACAAATAGAGAGACCATGTTACAGACCAGATACAACAACCTGACTAAAGAGAGACCAGCTAGAGATCAGACACAACAACTTGACTAAAAGAGTGACCAGCTACATACCAGATACACAACCTGGACTAAAGAGGAGAGACAGCTAGAGATCAGATACAACAACCTGACTAAAGAGTGACACAGCTACAGACCAGATACAACAACCTGACTAAGAGAGAGACCAGCTACAGACAGATACAACAACCTGACTAAAGAGAGAGACCAGTTACAGACCAGATTACAACAACCTGACTAAAGAGAGAGACCAGCTAGAGATCAGATACAACAACCTGACTAAAGAGTGACCAGCTACAGACCAGATACAACAACCTGACTAAAGAGAGAGACCAGCTACAGACCAGATACAACAACCTGACTAAAGAGAGAGACCAGTTACAGACCCGATACAACAACCTGACTAAAGAGAGAGACCAGCTACAGACCAGATACAACAGCCTGACTAAAGAGAGAGACCAGTTACAGACTGAGAGAGACATTATTAGCGGTAAACCTACAGTAATACATTTATCTCATACACTCTATAGTGTGTCTTTATTATTTCGTTAAATGTTCATTATGATAAGTTGACTTAAATGTATGTTAATCATATTGTAGAACAAACTAGTCCTAAAGGCTAGCAGAAGTTGGAGTCCAGTTGGTACTTCCTGTCTACTGGGACTAAAACCTTGATGGAGAGCAGAGATCCCAGTACTAGAGTGAGGAGCAGATCTGGTGATCATAAGAGAGAGATGTTCATCACTGATTGTCTAGTATAGCATTCATGATTGGTACCATTGATTGGACAGTCTAATTGGTTTATGCTGAGCTGATATGGTAGTTCTATATCTGTTGTATTTCAGTTATGCTGTTCATTGAGACAAGAATAAGCTTCAATTAGCTTTTTTTTCACAGAACATTTGTCGAACGAGGATTGCTGAAAGTCTTTCTACAATATCCCTACCTCCACCAGAGCAGCTCTTGGCTCATGTGTTTAAACCAACAATCCCATGGGACACATGGAAGTTGTAGTTTGAGACGTACACGACTGTTCAAAAGTTTGGGGTCACTTAGAAATGTCCATGTTTTTAAAAGAAAAGCAAATGTTTTGTCCATTAAAAAAACATCACATTTATCAGAAATGCCATCTAGATATTGTTAATGTTTTAAGTAACTATTGTAGCTGGAAACGGCTGATTTTTTATGGAATATCTACGTAGTAGTACAGAGGCCCATTATCAGCAAACCACTCCTGTGTTCCAATGACACGTTGTGTTAGCTAATCCAAGTTTATCATTTTAAAGGGCTAATTGATCATTACAAAACCCTTTTGCAATTATGCTAGCACAGCTGAAAACTGTTGTCCTGATTAAAGAAACAATAAAACATGCCTTCTTTAGTCTAGTTGAGTATCTGGAGCATCAGCAGTTGTGGGTTTGATTACAGGCTCAAAATGTCCAGAAACAAAGACTTTCTTCTGAAACGAGTCAGTCTATTCTTGTGCTGAGAAATGACGGCTATTCCATGCGAGAAATTGCCAAAAAAACGGAAGATCTCTACAATGCTGTGTACTACTCCCTTCACAGAACAGCGCAAACTGGCACTAACCAGAATAGATAGAGGAGTGGGAGGCCCCGGTGCACAACTGCGCAAGAGGACAAGTACATTAGAGTGTCTAGTTTGAGAAACAGATGCATCACATGTCCTCAACTGGCAGCTTCATTAAACAGTACCTGCAAAACACCACAGTGAAGAAGCGACTCCGGGATGCTGGCATTGTAAAAAACAAGGACATTTCTAAGTGACCCCAAACTTTTGAATGGTAGTGTACATGCTAGCTACCGGACTCGATGTGGTTAGCCGTGAGAGGAAAAGGGCCATTCTTTCCACTGTCTTGGCGCCGAGGGCCTTCGCAATTTCCAAATGCTCAGGGAAGCAAACACATAAACTCAGCAAAAAATAAATGTGTCTTTTCAGGAACCTGTCTTTCAAAGATCATTTGTAAAAATCCAAATAACTTCACAGATCTTCATTGTAAAGGGTTTAAATACTGCTTCCCATGCTTGTTCAAAGAACCATAAACAATTAATGAACATGCACCTTGTGGAATGGTCATTAAGACACAGCTTAACGACCACAGCTTACAGATGGTAGGCAATTAAGGTCACAGTTATGAAAACTTAGGACACTTAAGAGGCCTTTCTACTCACTCTGAAAAACACCAAAAGAAAGATGCCCAGGGTCCCTGCTCATCGGCGTGAATGTGCCTTAGGCATGCTGCAAGGAGGCATGATGACTGCAGATGTGGCCAGGGCAATAAATTGCCATGTCCGTACTGTAAGACGCCTAAGACAGAGCTACAGGGAGACAGCACGGATAGCTGATCATCCTCGCAGTGGCAGACCACGTGTAACAACACCTGCACAGGATCGGTACATCTGAACATCACACCTGTGGGACAAGTACAGGATGGCAGCAACAACTGCCCGAGTTACACCAGGAATGCACAATTCCTCCATCAGGGCTCAGACTGTCCGCAATAGGCTGGGAGAGGCTGGACTGAGGGCTTGTAGGCCTGTTGTAAGGCAGGTTCTCACCAGACATTACTGGCAACAACATCGCCTATGGGCACAACCCCACCGTTGTGGGACCAGACATGACTGGCAAAAGTGCTCTTTACTGACGAGTCGCGGTTTTTGTCTCACCAGGTGTGATGGCCAGATTCGCATTTATTGTCGAAGGAATGAGCGTTACACCGAGGCCTGTACTCTGGAGCGGGATCGATTTGGAGGTGGAGAGTCCGTCATGGTCTGGGGTGGTGTGTCACAGCATCATTGGACTTAGCTTGTCGTCATTGCAGGCAATCCCAACGCTGTGCTTTAGAGGGAAGACATCCTCCTCCCTCATGTGGTACCCTTCCTGCAGGCTCATCCTGTCATGACCCTCCAGCATAACAATGCCACCAGCCATACTGCTCATTCTGTGCATGATTTCCTGCAAGACAGGAATGTCAGTGTTCTGCCATTTCCAGCGAAGAGCCCGTATCTCAATCGCATTGAACATGTCTGGGACCTGTTGGATCAGAGGGGTGAGGGCTAGGGCCATTACCCCCAGAAATGTCCGGGAACTTGCAGGTGCCTTGGTGGAAGAGTGTGGTAACATCTCACAGCAAGTACTGGCAAATCTGGTGCAGTTCACGAGGACGAGATGCACTGCAGTAGTTAGTGCAGCTGGTGGCCACACCAGATACTGACTGTTTTGATTTTGATTGTGACCCCCACCCCCCCTTTTTTCAGGGACACATTCAATTTCTGTTAGTCACATGTCTGTGGATCTTGTTCAGTTTATGTCTCAGTTGTTGAATCTTGTTATGTTCATACAAATATTTACACATGTTAAGTTTGCTGAAAATAAAAGCAGTTGACAGTGAGAGGACATTTCTTTTTTTGCTGAGTTTATGATACACCTTTTAAACTTTTGCATGGACATTTCGCGAAGAAACAGAGTGGGCTTCTGAAGAGGCTACAGTTTTGGCAGCGTGCACAGAGAGTGGGTGAGTCAGTGACACAGTACGTCATAGAGAGTGGGTGAGTCAGTGACACAGTACGTCACAGAGAGTGGGTGAGTCAGTGACACAGTACGTCACAGAGAGTGGGTGAGTCAGTGACACAGTACGTCACAGAGAGTGGGTGAGTCAGTGAAACAGTACGTCACAGAGAGTGGGTGAGTCAGTGACACAGTACGTCACAGAGAGTGGGTGAGTCAGTGAAACAGTACGTCACAGAGAGTGGGTGAGTCAGTGACACAGTACGTCACAGAGAGTGGGTGAGTCAGTGAAACAATAGATCACAGAGAGTGGGTGAGTCAGTGACACAGTACGTCACAGAGAGTGCGTGAGTCAGTGAAACAGTACGCCACAGAGAGTGGGTGAGTCAGTGAAACAGTACGTCACAGAGAGTGGGTGAGTCAGTGACACAGTACATCACAGAGAGTGGGTGAGTCAGTGAAACAGTACGTCACAGAGAGTGGGTGAGTCAGTGACACAGTACGTCACAGAGAGTGGGTGAGTCAGTGAAACAGTACGTCACAGAGAGTGGGTGAGTCAGTGACACAGTACGTCACAGAGAGTGGGTGAGTCAGTGAAATGGTACGTCACAGAGAGTGGGTGAGTCAGTGAAACAGTACGTCACAGAGAGTGGGTGAGTCAGTGACACGGTACGTCACAGAGAGTGGGTGAGTCAGTGACACAATACGTCACAGAGAGTGGGTGAGTCAGTGACACAGTACGTCACAGAGAGTGGGTGAGTCAGTGAAACAGTACGTCAGTGATCATAAAGGACTAGCGGTCATGTCAGTGTGGTTATCTTAGAGATTAAATTATCAGGGACCAGTTAATTGAAAGAACCTCCTCACTCAGATCCCTTTCCACATCACACGGCAGGGCACTAATATCTTAGGTCTATACATGTTCACCAGCCTGGGGTTCTCTCTGTTGGACAACATTGTCTCAACAATCCTGCACGTCACCTCCACGTTGCAAGAGCAATGGCCCACCCTCTTCAACGGCGTATTTGCCATGAGAGTGTTCACACATAAGCCCCTCCTCGACCCTATGATGACTCCTGTCATTCCAGTCATGGAAGTCGTCCATCGTGTCCCAGAACCGACATCTGCTTCGCATCTTGCCTCATTTCTGGGAATGGTGGGTTACAACATGCTCTTTCTGCCCCAGTATTCAGCCATCACTTCCCCTCTGCATCAGCTGTTGAAGAAGGAGGTGTACTTGTCCTGGACACCCACTTTAACCTCACCAGCCCAACTCTGGTCACCTGTGACACATCACTCACAGCAGTGGGAGTGGTCCTCTCTCAAATTCAGGACCTTGGTGGTCAGTTGTCATGGTCACAGTCTCTCAGGTTGTGTGACTAGTAATGATGTCACTAGATGAGTTCCAGACATTTCTCAGTAACAGGTTTTATAAAAAAGGTTGTGGCAGATTCATGCATCATAATTTCTATAGAATGAACTATAAAATCTTAATAATTTTCTGGTATTTTTCCCACACTAATGTTTGAGTCCCTCTTGAATGTATCACTAGCCACTTTAAACAATGCCACTTTATATAATGTTTTCATACCCTACATTACTCATCTCAGATGTATATGCTGTACTCTATACCATCTACTGCATCTTGCCAACTTGATGTAAAGTATGTTTTTATTAATTTTTATGTACATATTCGTATTCATTGCTTTACACTTGTGTTTATATGGTAGTTGTTGTGAAATTGTTAGGTTATATTACTTGTTAGATATTACTGCATGGTCAGAAGTAGAAGCACAAACATTTCGCTACACTCGCATTAACATCTGCTAACCATGTGTATGTGACAAATACATTTGATTGGATTTTGATTTGAAGGTGTGACACAGTCATCATCAGGCTGAGTTTAGCGTAAACCACAACCAACACAAACAACCTGACAAAGATAAATGTAATTCAGTTTCCCAGATGTAACTATGCAGGTGTCATCATTACTGTATAAGGTATTCATTATAATTTGCATCTATTAAATATATTGTGTCAAAGCAACCTAGGATATAGACAGTAGATACTATAAGAGTAAGCCTGTGGATAGACAGTAGATGATATGACATTTAACCTGTGGATGGACAGTAGATGTTATGACAGTTCATCTGTGGATAGACAGTAGATGTTATGACAGTTAACCTGTGGATGGACAGTAGATGTTATGACAGTTCATCTGTGGATAGACAGTAGATGTTATGACAGTTAACCTGTGGATGGACAGTAGATGTTATGACAGTTCATCTGTGGATATACAGTAGATGTTATGACAGTTAACCTGTGGATATACAGTAGGTTTTTTGACAGTTCATTGCCACCCTATGACCTCTGTTGTCTCTGCTAGTTGACATGATGGCTGCTGAAAGCTTCCTTCATTACCAAGTCCCGCCCTCTCTCTCCTTCAACCCCACTCATGACATTGGCCACGTTCCAGTTTGATTACATTGAAGTCACCTGCCAGATCTCACCATGCCTGGATTGGTGTTTAACACATGAGATGATCACATCATGTTGTACAGTAACCTTATTTGTTGACGCGTGCAACTCAACTGCAATATAGTTGGCCTGGAACAAGACAGCTCATTCCTCATTGTGGTTGATAGATTGAGTTCTGACCTCACAGATACAGGAAGCTACTAACCCTGCTACTGCTCTCCCTCCCTCCCTCCGATCTCACTCTGACAGCCACAGTTTCCTCTTTTCTCTCTGGTTAGCCAGCCTACTTGTAACTCTTTAGGCTCAAATTTTTTTCAAAGCCATGAGTAAGTGTTACTTCTCTGTAAAATGATGTCTAATGATTCATTTGAAAGTCAACAATAGGTTTGGCTATATGTGCACGCACAGTGGCTTGCAAAAGTTTTCACCCCGCTTTGTATTTGAGCTATTTTTATTGCCTTACAACCTGAAATTAAAATAGATTTTTTGGGGGGGGTTGCATCATTTGATTTACACAACATGCCTACCATTTTTAAGATGCAAAATATTTTATTATTGTAAAACAAACAAGAAATAAGACAAAAAAAACGGAAAACTTGAGCATGCATAACTATTCACCCCCCAAAGTCAATACTTTGTAGAGCCACCTTTTGCAGCAATTACAGCTGCAAGTGTCTTGGGGTATGTCTCTATAAGCTTGGCATATCTAGCCACTGGGATTTTTGCCCATTCTTCAAGGCAAAACTGCTCCAGCTCCTTCAAGTTGGATGGATTCCCCTGGTGTACAGCAATCTTTAAGTCATACCACAGATTCTCAATTGGATTGAGGTCTGGGCTTTGACTAGGCCATTCCAAGACAGTTAAACGTTTCCCCTTAAACCATTCGACTGTTGCTTTAGCAGTATGCTTAGGGTCAATGTCCTGCTGGAAGGTGAACCTCTGTCCCAGTCTCAAATCTCTGGAAGACTGAAACAGGTTTCCCTCATGAATTTCCCTGCATTTAGCACCATCCATCATTCCTTCAATTCTGACAAGTTTCCCAGTCCCTGCCAAAGAAAAACATCCCCACAACATGATGCTGCCACCACCATGCTTCTCGGGGTGATGAGAGGTGTTGGGTTTGTGCCAGACATAGCGTTTTCCTTGATGGCCAAAAAGCTCAATTTTTGTCTCATCTGACCAGAGTATCCATATGTTTGGGGAGTCTCCTACATGCCTTTGGCGAACACCAAACGTGTTTGCTTATTTTTTTCTTTAAGCATTTTTTTCTGGCCACTCTTCCATAAAGCTCAGCTATGTGGAGTGTACGGCTTCTTATTTATTTATTTTATCCCCAATTTCGTGGTGTCCAATTGTTGTAGTAGCTACTATCTTGTCTCATCGCTACAACTCCCGTACGGGCTTCGGTATAGACGAAGGTTGAAAGTCATGCGTCCTCCAATACACAACCCAACCTAGCCACACTGCTTCTTAACACAGCGCGAATCCAACCCGGAAGCCAGCCGCACCAATATGTCGGAGGAAACACCGTGCACCTGGCAACATTGGTTAGCGCACACTGCACCCGGCCCTCCACAGTAGTCGCTGGTGCGCGATGAGACAAGGACATCCCTACCGACCAAGCCCTCCCTAACCCGGGCTGGTGGGAGTCATATCATGTATTATATTATCAAACTAAGGCTAGTGGGAGTCATATCATGTATTATATTATCAAACTACGACTGGTGGGAGTCATATCATGTATTATATTATCAAACTACGACTGGTGGGAGTCATATCATGTATTATATTATCAAACTACGACTGGTGGGAGTCATATCATGTATTATATTATCACACTAAGACTGGTGATAGTCATATCATGTATTATATTATCAAACTAAGACTGGTGGGAGTCATATCATATATTATATTATCAAACTACGACTGGTGGGAGTCATATCATGTATTATATTATCAAACTACGACTGGTGGGAGTCATATCATGTATTATATTATCAAACTACGACTGGTGGGAGTCATATCATGTATTATATTATCAAACTACGACTGGTGGGAGTCATATCATGTATTATATTATCAAACTACGACTGGTGGGAGTCATATCATGTATTATATTATCAAACTACGACTGGTGGGAGTCATATCATGTATTATATTATCAAACTACGACTGGTGGGAGTCATATCATGTATTATATTATCAAACTACGACTGGTGGGAGTCATATCATGTATTATATTGTCACACTAAGACTGGTGATAGTCATATCATGTATTATATTATCAAACTAAGACTGGTGGGAGTCATATCATGTATTATATTGTCAAACTAAGGCTGGTGGGAGTCATATCATGTATTATATTATCACACTAAGACTGGTGGGAGTCATATCATGTATTATATTATCACACTAAGACTGGTGGGAGTCATATCATGTATTATATTATCACACTAAGACTGGTGGGAGTCATATCATGTATTATATTATCACACTAAGACTGGTGGGAGTCATATCATGTATTATATTATCACACTAAGACTGGTGGGAGTCATATCATGTATTATATTGTCACACTAAGACTGGTGATAGTCATATCATGTATTATATTATCAAACTAAGACTGGTGGGAGTCATATCATGTATTATATTGTCAAACTAAGGCTGGTGGGAGTCATATCATGTATTATATTGTCAAACTAAGGCTGGTGGGAGTCATATCATATATTATGTTATCAGACTAAGGCAGGTGGCCACACAAACAATTTAGCTTATGTTAACGTGATGAGGTTGGCCGTTGCCCCATGCCACAATGCTTCAAAAGTCAACTGAGTTTAAAAACAGAATACAATGTGTCTTCCACATGAAGGTACCTTACTTCACAAGGGAATGTTTTTGAAAGTACGTACTTGTGCAAATTGATAGATAAAATGCTAAATACTACATCTCCTAAACAAAAGGTTGTTCTTTTAAGACTAGAGGTTAAATGTTCAGAAGAGTTTGAGGCTTTGTATTTTAGGATGTTTACTAACTGCAGAAACATACATTATCATGTTCATAAAGTCCTATATGTAACTTCCCTCCCCAGTCTGTATTTCCTGGTCTCAGAGCATTTCCTATTATTCTGTACGTAAATCCGAGACACTCCATTTAGTATGATATGTTACCTTTCAGATGATATGTATCAATTTGTGGATCATCCATATTGTATGATTTGTTGCGAATTTGCAAAACGTACAATATATTATGAATTTGCTAAACATATGATATGTTATGAATTCTACTAACATTAGCTAGCTGGCTAACATTAGCAAGGTGAGGGGTTAACTGTAACTGGCCACTATATTTCCTGTTGCTGTGAGAAGCTGTATATTTAACAACAAGTCCCCCTCAACAGGAAGAGAGATGGGGTGAGATCCCACCACTTTAAATACAGCTATTCTTCCTCCATTTACAGATGAAACAATAGAGATGCTTCATACTTTGGGATCATATGGGGCGAATCCTATCTTCCACTTCAGTCAAATTTAGACATTGTCCTTCAATGATGTCAATTTGGAGACAAAATAAAACTGAAGTGACCCTTTATCTACTTCCCCAGAGACAGACGAGCTTGTAGATGACATTTTTATGACTGTATCCCGTATGAAGGAAGTTAGCGGTAGTTTTGCAATGACTGGAGCAGAGCTAGATCTGCTAGCAGATACCGAGGAAATCAGCTCCTATTGATTTTAATTTTGGAAATCTGTTCCCAAGTATAATAGAGAGACACACTAACGTAAGAAAGGTTTGAAATTATTACGTTTTAGTCACATTTTATATTTATTTGGGCTTTTGTGGTCAATTTGCTAATTATGTTCCTGCCCCTGATCATTCGCTCAAGACAAAACCTTGGAATCTACCAGATGATCCCTGCACCCGATGGTTCATGTTCGATTGTGTCTCATTGATGATTCTATGTACAGTACCTGTGTCCACAGAACCTGATAACTCAGGGAAGAGATCCTCCAGAGTTGCTGCAGTGTGTCTGGGGCTGCTGTGTGTTCTACTTGCTGGGATCATAGGCCTGTCTGTCTACTGTAAATCTGAAGTTATAATTCCTACAATTCACCACCAGTTCTGTGACTATCTCTTTTAAATATTATTGTTGTTGTTGTAACAGATTATGGGATTTATAAGGGTTTCTTAGCCTATACAACCAACTCATCTGCAGAGAGAGACCAGCTACAGACCAGCTACAACAACCTGACTACTGAGAGAGGCCAGCTACAGACCAGCTACAACAACCTGACTACTGAGAGAGACCAGCTACAGACCAGTTACAACAACCTGGCTAAACAGATAGAACAGCTACAGACTGAGAGAGATTTTCTTAGGGGGTGGCTTACCAAGTGCAGTGAGTAAACCTACAGTAATAAATTATAATTAATCCCACAAACATGATTATGAGTCTGTATTCTTATATTAAGTGTACATTGTGATAAGTTGAAGGAAATTCATGTCAATCATCTTGTAGAACAAACCTGTCCTGCTGGCTGGCAGAAGTTTGAATCCAGCTGGTACTTCCTGTCTACTGAGACTAAAACCTGGAAGGAGAGCAGAGAGGATTGTCTGGAGAGAGGAGCAGACCTGGTGATCATAAACAGTGATAAGGAACAGGTGAGAGAGAGAGCGAGAGAGAGAGAGCGAGCGAGAGCGAGAGCGAGAGCGAAAATATAATGTTGTGCAGGGGGTAAAAGATAAAACATATAATTATATATATTTTTCAACAACAGAAATTTCTCTTCGACCTCAAGAGGAGAGTCTGGATTGGTCTGACCGATTCGGTTAATGAGGGGACCTGGAAATGGGTGGACGGCACCCCACTGACCACAGGGTGAGAGATGATAAATAATCTGTCAATAAGGCTCCATTAAACTTTTTTCAATACAGGTCATTGATGATACCAGTCAACACAATTAACTATGAAAAATGTATACGTAATATTTCCAATTGTGATGTTCTAACTGTGACGTCTAACTGGTATTAACTATGATATCTGACTGTTGTTAACCCTGTAGGTACTGGTATTAACCACGATATATGACTGTTATTAACCCTGTAGGTACTGGTATTAACCATGACATCTGACTGTTTTTAACCCTGTAGGTACTGGTATTAACCATGATATCTGACTGTTTTTAACCCTATAGCTGTCACGACTTTCGCCGAAGTCGGGTCTTCTCCTTGTTCGGGCAACTCTCGGTGGTCGGCGTCGCCGGTTTTCTAGCCATCGTCTATCCACTTTTCATTTTCCATTTGTTTTGTCTTGTTTTTCCACACACCTGGTTTCAATTCCCTCATTTACTTGTTTTGTATTTAACCTTCTGTTCCCCCCATGTCTTTGTGTGGAAATGTTTATTGTAGTGCTTGTGCACATTCCCCGTGAGTGCACGACGGGTTATTTTGTGCCCATTTATCTTGTTGTTCTGGATGCTGTTGGTTTTGCGTAATAAATCTCTGGTTAATACCCAGTTCTTCTCTCCTGCGCCTGACTTCTCTGCAGCCAATTACGCACTCTGCTACAGAAACCCATACCACAACATATGGAGTCAGCAGAAGCAGGTGCCCCTGGAAAAGGGGTGAAGGAGCGCGCCCAGGAGCATGTGGCGATGCTCCACCATCTCGGCGCCCGCCATGGACCACGTTGTCCAAAACATGGACCCTGGGAGAGACAGGGAGTTCCTCCAGCACCTCAACCGGGGTCTCCACTACTCGCCCCCACTTCACCCGGTCCCAGTGGGATTCGTCTCGACCTTCCCCGGGAGTACGATGGGACGGCTGCATGCTGCCAGGGTTTCGACCTGTATATGGCAACCGACCACCCGGCTCCTTCAGGCAGTGAGAAGGTGTCCGCCCTCGTCTCGTGCCTCTCTGGGAAAGCCTTCAAGTGGGCCAATGCCATGTGCGGAGAAAGAGATGCGGCAGTGGCCCATTTCGAGGATTTCACCTGCCGCTTCCGGGCAGTCTTCGACCACCCACCCAAGGGTAGAGCGGCGGGTGAATGTCTCTTCCATCTGAGGCAGGGGACGAGGAGCGCCCAGGAGTTCGCCATGGATTTTCGGACCCTGGCTGCCGGCTCTGGTTGGAACGATAGGGCCCTCATCGACCTCTATCGCTGCAGTTTGCGCAAGGATGTCCGTCGGGAGTTGGCCTGCAGGGACACCACCCTCACCTTCGGCCAGCTGGTGGACCTGTCCAATAGGCTGGATAATCTGCTGGCTACCCGTGGACGTCCAGATCGGGTTCTGTTGGTTCCATCCCTCAGCACCGCCGCTCCGGTGCCCATGAAACTGGGGGGTCCTGTACGCAGGGAGACTGGAGGAGGTTCCGTCTCGTGCACCAGCTGTGGCCGCAGAGGTCACACTGCCGGTTGATGCCGGGTTGGTTCCTCTGGGGATCGAGGCAGAAGGAAGGGCATTCTGGCGTCATCCCAGGTGAGCCATTCTCACCCAGAGCCCTCTGTTGCACACATGTTTTTGTATGTTACTTTTCCTGAGTTTTCCCCGCATTCCCAGCATAAGGCGCTCGTCGATTCAGGCACGGCTGTGAATTTTATAGACAGATCGTTCGCCCTTAGTTTAGGGATCCCCATTGTTCCCGTGGCTGTTCCCTTCCCCGTTCACGCCTTAGACAGTCGACCATTAGTGTCCGGGTTGATTAGGGATGTCACCGCTCCTCTCGGTGTGGTGACGCAGGGGGGTCACAAGGAGAGAATCTGTCTCTTCCTTAATGACTTTCCTGTGTTTCCCGTGGTGCTAGGCCTACCCTGGTTAGCTTGTCATGACCCCACTGTTTCTTGGCAACGGAGGGCTCTCACGGTTGGTTGCGAGAGTGCTCGGGGAGGTGTTTAGAGGTTTACGTTGGTGCTACTATGGTGGAAAGTCCAGACCAGGTCTCCACCGTGCGCATACCCCCTGAATATGCCGATTTGGCTCTCGCCTCCTCCAAAAAGAAGGCGACTCAATTACCACCCCATCGACGGTGCGATTGTGACCAGACTGCTGACAGGCTCTTCAGGTCGAATGTTGAGCAAAACACACCTACACAACATCTCTCTTCTCTCTCTCCCAACTTCTCCATCGCCTCCCTGACGGTCTCTGGCTCGTCAGGGCAAGTGCGAGGAGCTGGCAGCCATTTTTCCCACCTGTGTTTGTGGGATATTGTTTGTGTATGTTCTTGTTGCACCATGTAGTCATGTTTTTTTGCTTGTTTTTTGTTTGTTGAAGAAGTTTCACTTTAAATAAATATGTGGAACTCAACACACGCTGCGCCTTGGTCCGTCTCTTACAACAACCGTGACATGTACCTCCAGAATATCACGGTCTCACTCCTCTATTCAGCAAGCACCACACCCCATCTCTGACGCCTCATCAGCCTTACGACTGTGCTATCGTGCTTCAGCCTGGAGCTCCTCTTCCTAGTAGCAGGTTGTATAATCTCTCTTGCCCCGAGCAAGAAGCCATGGAGGAATACATCCAGGACTCCCTGGCTGTCGGACATGTCAGGCCTTCTTCCTCTACGGTGGGAGCTCTATTTTTCTTTGTTAAGAAAAAGAATGGATCACTGAGGCCATGCATAGACTTCCGTGGGTTGAATAGTATTACTGTCAGGAATAAGTATCCCTTGCCACTCATCAGTTCTGCTTTTTCCACCCTCCATGGTGCCACAGTATTTACTAAACTGGACCTCCGGAATGCCTCCCACCTTTTCCGCATCAGAGAGGGTGACGAGTGGAAAACGTCATTCAACACACCACTTGGACATTTTGAGCACCTTGTTATGCCTTTTGGCCTCACTAACCCTCTGGCTGTTTTTCAGGGCCTGGTGAATGATGTCCTGAGGGATGTCATTGGGCGTTTTGTTTTTGTCTATGTGGATTTTTTCGAAGGACATTGAGGCTCACAAGCAACACGTTCTCCAAAGGCTATTGGAGAATAAGCTATTTGCCAAGGCTGAGAAATGTGAGTTTCATGTTTCCTCTGTGTCCTTCTTAGGTTACATTATTGCTCAAGGTCAGCTACGAATGGATCCTGCCAAGGTTAGGGCAGTCACGGAGTGGAGGGAGACTCCTCCAGGGAGACTGCGGATCTGCTGGTATCCCATGTTTTGCGACTGCATGGCATCCCTAGCGACATTGTTTCTGACAGAGGTCCCCAGTTCACTTCCCAGGTTTGGAGAGCCTTCTGTACAGTTCTATGCATTTAAGGTCAGCCTTTCATCTGGTTATCAGACCAGCAGTCTGACGGAGCGGGTCAACCAGGAGTTGGAAACTGCCATACGCTGTGTTACGACAGCTAACCCTTCCTCCTGGAATGCCCAGGAATATGCCCACAACACCCTCATCAACGCCTCATCAGGTATGTCTCCTTTTGAGTGTGCTCTGAGTTGCCAACCTCCCTTGTTCCCAAATCAGGAGGTTTAAGTAGCGGAGCCCTCAGTCCAGGACCACATGCGCCGCTGTCATCGCACTTGGAGGAGGGCCCGGGCTGCCCTTCTTCGTGCCTCGGCCAGGAACCAATCTAAGGCTACCCGTTGTCGTGCTGCAGCTCCAGTCTACACTCCAGGCCAAAGGCTATGGATTTTTCTTCAATGGGTCTTCTCTTTGTTTGGGCGGCGCTCGGCGGTCAGCGTTGCCGGTCTTCTAGCCATCGTCGATCCACTTTTCATTTTCCATTTGTTTTGTCTTGTTTTTCCACACACCTGGTTTCAATTCTCTCATTTACTTGTTGTGTATTTAACCCTCTGTTCCCCAAATGTCTTTCTGTGGGATTGTTTATTGTAGTAATTGTGCACGTTCCCCGTGAGAGCACGACGGGTTATTTTGTGCACATTTATCTTGTTCTTCTGGATGCCATTGGTTTTGCTTAATAAATCTCCGGTTAATACCCAGTTTTGCTCTCCTGCGCCTGACTTCTCTGCCGCCAATTACGCACTCCGCTACAGTAGCTACTGGTATTAACCATGATATCTGACTGTTATTAACCCTGTAGGTACTGGTATTAACCATAGTATCTGACTGTTATTAACCCTGTAGGTACTGGTATTAACCATGATATCTGACTGTTTTTAACCCTGTAGGTACTGGTATTAACCATGATATCTGACTGTTTTTAACCCTGTAGGTACTGGTATTAACCATGATATCTGACTGTTGTTAACCCTGTAGGTACTGGTATTAACCATGATATCTGACTGTTTTAACCCTGAAGGTACTGGTATTAACCATGATATCTGACTGTTTTTAACCCTGAAGGTACTGGTATGCCAAACAGCCTGATAATGCAGGTACTAATGGGGACGAGGACTGTGCTGAGATAGCCAAAGATCAGAGTCCTCTGAAGGCATGGAATGACTTGTCATGTGACAGCATAATCAACTGGGTTTGTGAGAAAGAGTTTTAACATCACCATAACAACATGCTGTAACACATACAGTAGACTCCAGTCTCTCTCTCTCTCTCTCTTTCTGTCTCTCTCTCTCTCTCTCTCTCTCTGTGTCTCTCTTTCTGTCTCTCTCTCTCTCTTTCTGTCTCTCTCTGTCTCTCTCTCTCTCTCTCTTTCTGTCTCTCTCTCTCTCTCTCTCTCTCTGTGTCTCTCTCTCTCTCTCTCTGTCTCTCTCTCTCTCTCTTTCTGTCTCTCTCTCTCTGTGTCTCTCTTTCTGTCTCTCTCTCTCTTTCTGTCTCTCTCTGTCTCTCTCTCTCTCTCTCTTTCTGTCTCTCTCTCTCTCTCTCTCTCTCTCTCTCTCTCTCTCTCTGTCTCTCTCTCTCTCTCTGTGTGTGTGTCTCTCTCTCTCTCTCTCTCTCTCTCTCTCTCTCTCTCTCTCTCTCTCTGTGTCTCTCTCCCTGTGTCTCTCTCTCTCAAACCCATGCACACAGATGTTGTATTTGTTTGTATTAGTATATTAATAAATGTCATGCTTATTTCCTGACATTATAGCTTCCTGTTTACCAGAGTCAACATGAATTTAGTACACTTCACACTGTATGCGGTGCATTTGGTCAATTCCAATTAAATACATTCTTCTTACTTGCTACAGATATTTACAATCTCCAATTTAGGCTTGGTGATGACATTCTCAACAGTACCAAACCACCTTTACATACACTGTATAGGAGGTGACTGTATCACCAATCAATGGATGTAGTAGAGATATAAAGGGTATCAAACGATGTAAATGAATCATCTTTGACAGTCAGTCTTTGTTGTCAAGTTAAATATCAAATGCTCATATTTGACTGTTGTTCCCTTATATGGGTCCCAAAAGAGGGAAGTGAAGTTGATATTTTCAGTGGTTCAACCAGCTGTCACTCAAAACGCCTCGACCAATTAGGTTCATAACGAGAGAGGAGAGCCCTGGTGGTTTATGTTGTCACCTCATCCTCACTGGTTAAGACTACCCACCCTCAATATCCACTTGGAGCAGTTTGTAGTGTCACATCTATTGTCTGGACATTCTAATGACCCATTATTATAGTCCTGGACCTACTGAACATGTTGATGTATATTTGGGGGTAAACAAAGATGTCCAGGGTCCCTGCTCATCTGTGTGAACGTGCCTCAGGCATGCTGCAAGGAGGCATGAGGACTGCAGATGTGACCAGGACAGTAAATTGCAATGTCCATACTGTGAGACGCCTAAGATAGTGCTACAGGGAGACAGGGCAGCTGATCGTCCTCGCAGTGGCCGACCACGTGTAACAACACCTGCACAGGATCGGTACATCCGATAATCACACCTGCGGGACAGGTAAAGGATGGCAACAACAACTGCCCGAGTTACACCAGGAATGCACAATCCCTCCATCAGTGGTCAGACTGTCCGCAATAGGCTGAGAGAGACTGGACTGAGGGCTTGTAGGCCTGTTGTAAAGGAAGGTACTCACCAGATATCACCGGCAACAACATCGCCTATGGGCACAAACCCACCGTCGCTGGACCAGACAGGACTGTCAAAAAGTGCTCTTCATTGACGAGTCACAGTTTTGTCTCACTAGGGGTGATGGTCGGATTCACGTTTATAGTCGAAGGAATGAGCGTTACACTGAGGCCTGTACTCTTTTATTATTATTATAATTTTTTTTTTTTTACCTTTATTTAACCAGGCAAGTCAGTTAAGAACACATTCTTATTTTCAATGACAGCCTGGGAACAGTGGGTTAACTGCCTGTTCAGGGGCAGAACGACAGATTTGTACCTTGTCGGCTCGGGGGTTTGAACTCGCAACCTTCCGGTTACTAGTCCAATGCTCTAACCACTAGGCTACGCTGCCGCCCCTCTTGAGTGGGATCGATTTGGAGGTGAAGGGTCCATCATGGTCTGGGGCGGTGTGTCACAGCATCATCGGACTGAGCTTGTTGTCATTGCAGGCAATCTCAACGCTGTGCGTTACAGGGAAGACATTCTTCTCCCTCATGTGGTACCCTTCCTGCAGGCTCATCCTGTCATGACCCTCCAGCATAACAATGCCAGCAGCCATACTGTTCGTTCTGTGCGTGACTTCCTGCAAGACAGCAATGCCAGTGTTCTGCCAGGGCCAGCAAAGAGCCCGTATCTCAATCCTATTGAGCCTGTCTGGGACCTGTTGGATCAGAGGGTGAGCACCATTCCCCCGGAAATGTCCGGGAATTTGCAGGTGCCTTGGTGGATGAGTGGGGTAACATCTCACAGCAAGAACTGGCAATTATGGTGCAGTCAATGAGGAAGAGTTGCACTGCAGTACTTAATGCAGCTGTTGGCCACAGCTGCAGCTGTTGGCCACATTCCATTTCTGTTAGTCACATGTCTGTGGAACTTGTTCAGCTTATGTCTCAGTTGTTGAATCCTGTTATGTTCATACAAATATTTACACATGTTAAGATTGCTGAAAATAAACACAGTTGACAGTGAGAAGATGTTTCTTTTTTTGCTGAGTTTATGTTAACTGTCTTGACTTCTGCCGAAGTCGTTGCCTCTCCTTGTTCGGGCGGTGCTCGGCGGTCGACGTCACCGGTCTTCTAGCCATCATTGATCCATTTTTTAACAATCTCTCACACGCACACATGCACACAAGTATACAAACTTGTTCTATTTTGTTGTATTAGCATAGCCACAACTACCCGTGTCATTTTGTTGATACTTCCCTAGAGTTAACACCTACATCAGTCGCACAGACAGAGACACACAGATGACTCAGAGACAGATATCACTAGAAGCAGAGACTTAACGTATAGAGGTCTTGCAGTTGACGTACGACGCCTCCTGGTGGCCATGTTGGAATACCACCACATTAATTCTAGAAGCAGAGACTTAGTTTAAGGTATAGTAGACCTACATAGAAAGAAAGACCCAGGCATTGTTAAAGATGTCAAAGTTCATCTATGCTAAACCAGATATGAACAAGAAGGTCAAGTTTGACAGAGGTGAGATGGAGGAGAGGATTGTGGATGTCTATGTCAGTGCAGACACCCTGAGAGACAGTAAGAACAGCACCAAGAGAGAAAAGACAGCACACACTGCCCCTGATAATGGACCAGGAGACCAGCGCTCAGGTATCCAAGTGCATTGCTTATCACCTAGTTGTAAGAAGTGCTGGTTACTAGGCCTATTTACCTGGTGTTAAAACAAATAAAAAGGAAGTGGGATACCTAGAGTCAGTTGTTGCCTTCTGCATTTAACCCAACCTCTCTGAATCAGAGGTGAAGGGAGCTGCCGTAATCAACTTCATTGGCACCCAGGGAACAGAGGGTTAACTGCCTTGTTACGGGGGCAGAATGGCCTTGTCAGCCTAACTCTCCTACCTGCCAGTCTACCTACCACTTTACCTAGTAACTATGTGTTTATGCTTTGTAGATAACAGTCATCAAAGATTCTGAGGATAAAAGGAACAACTTGTTCCGGAGTTTTTCCCTTTATAAGACAAACGCAACTGCAGAGAGAGACCAGTTACAGACCAGATACAACAACCTGACTGCAGAGAGAGACCAGATACAGATCAGATACAACAACCTGACTGAAGAGAGAGACCAGTTACAGACCAGATACAACAAAAATACAACAATTTGACTAAAAAGAGATACCGGCTAAAGACCAGATACAATACCCTGACTGACGAGAAAGGCCATATACAAGCTAAGCTTTTTGTGATAGGTGAGATATAAACTGTGATAAAATAGAGCAAGGAGAGGGACAGACTTCGGTGGAAGTGGTGACAGAGAGAGAGGTTGAGCAAGTATTTTCATCAGTACACTAATATGTGGGTTGTATGTTAGAAATATATTAAAAGTTTTTATCTTTCTCAAAAACATACATTTGTCTTCAACCTCCATCTGAGAGCCTGGATTGGTCTGACTGACTCTGTTACTGAGGGGGCCTGGAAGTGGGTGGATGGCACATCACTGACCACAGGGTGTGAGATTTGACCATTTTACATTGTGATATGGAGATAAAAAACTACAATGATATTTTGCTTCCAATCATGTTCATCAAAATGTATGTTTAAAAACATGAATGTAATTCATTGAGATCTATAGATGTATTATAGATAGCAGGTCATATTTATAAATGAAAAGGTGATCAAAAGAGTAAAATAAAAAATGTATTGATGGTCCACTCTTGATAATGGTATAATCATCTTACAGAGTGTGTCTTTAAAGCTGAGAACACATAGGACTATGTGTATAATTGAGGGGGATGTTTGTAACACAGATTCCAACTGTCTGGTTCTCTGTGTTGTTTAGGTACTGGGGGACAGGACAGACTGATAATGGTGCTCTGTTCTATGGGCAGGAGGACTGTGTTGAGATTTACTATGGACAAGATGACCAAGTAAAGACATTAAACTGGATCTGTGAGAAAGTGGTGTAACAATAACCTACTGTTGGAGAATACAATCCTAGGGGAGGGACCTTGGACCTTCTCCTGTATTAGGGTTGAAATGAGGAGATGAATCTGTTTGGCTGAGTGTATGTAGACATACTGTACTCTGTAAAATGCTTCTTCATTCCTTTTGTTAGATACATGTCATGTGATTTGCAGTTGGCTTATGCTCAGTAAAAAAAAAGTGGGACAATTTTTGTTACCTATGTTTATCACTTTAATAATAAGAATAGCAAAGTCACAGATGGATAAATAAAGAACAATGTTCTTTAACAAGGTTTACCAGCTTCCTGATTGAATGGGAATGGATACTTTAAACAGTATGAACTGAAAACACACAGAGGGCAGAACAGTACTGAGAGGACACACACACACACAAAAACAAACTATGCTAATGAAAGCCATGGAAGCCACTAGTCTGTGAGTGTATTGCTATCTAATCATTACACTATATCTATAAGGGCTCAGTGCCAGACCCAGATGCAGACACAGGAGGCAGATGGTTTGAGTGTTTGATATTTATTAGTTCCAAAAGGGGTAGGCAAGAGAATAGTGATGGACAGTCAAAATATCAAAACCAGATCAGAGTCCAGGAGGTACAGAGTGGCAGGCAGGCTCGAGCTCAGGGCAGACAGGCTGGTCAGGCAGGCGGGTGTTTATTGTTTTTTGGTGGAACATTTATGATTAAAGTAAATGTACGTGCACAACGCTGCACCTTGGTCTCCTACTATCAATGAGCATAACAGGCGGTGGGCCCCAGGGCCGAGAACATGACCCTGGGACATCGTAAGGCTCCATCATTATTACCACAGGATCCTTTTGTTCTAAGATGAACTTAGACTTAAAATGATTTTGGGAAACCGGCCCAGGTCTCTGTCACCAACACTACAGCTGTACCTGTAGTTAGTACTATATCCACCCAGGTCTCTGTCACCAACACTACAGCTGTACCTGTAGTTAGTACTATATCCACCCAGGTCTCTGTCACCAACACTACAGCTGTACCTCTAGTTAGTACTACATCCACCCAGGTCTCTGTCACCAACACTACAGTTGTACCTGTAGTTAGTACTCTGTCCACCAGAGGGCCACCTTTGACTCTGTCTCTGTATCTAATGATCTGTGTGATGCTTTCTCTCATCCTATGGAATAGAGTAGAGATGTAGAGTTGTATAATAGTTATTGTAGGTATGTATGTATGTAATATGATAGAGTCATATCATGTATTATATTATCAAACTAAGGCTGGTGGAGTCATAGCATGTATTATATTATCAAGGCTGGTGGGAGTCATATCGTGTAGTATATTATCACACTAAGACTGGTGGGAGACATATCATTTAGTATGTTATCACACTAAGGCTGGTGGGAGTCATATTATATATTATTTTACCAAACTAAGGCTGGTGGGAGTCATATTATGAGTATATTATCAAACTAAGGCTGGTGGGAGTCATATCATGTATTATATTATAAAACTAAGGCTGGTGGGAGTCATATGATGTATAATATTATCAAACTAAGGCTGGTGGGAGTCATATCATGTATAATATTATCAAACTAAGGCTGGTGGGAGTCACGTGGTGGCCAGTGTTTCTAATCCACTGTGATAAAGAGTTTCACTATCATATAGTATGTCAAGGTATGTTTGTAATCGTTAAGGACTGGGGAGTCTTTCAGAAGAAAAATAAACTGAGTGGAGCTAAACAGACAAATTCCTAGAGGAAACCCTGGTTCAGTCTGCTTTCCACCAGACTCTGGGAGATTAATAAACCTTTCAACAGGACAATAACCTAAAACAGAAGACCAAATATACACTGGAGTTGCTTTCCAAGAATACAGTCAATGTTCCTGAGTGGCCAAGTTACAGTTTTGACTTAAATCTACTTGAAAATCTATGGCAAGACCTGAACATGGTTGTCTAGCAATGATCAACAACCAATTTGACAAACTTAAAGAATTTTGGAAAGAATAATGGTCAAGTTGCACAATCCAGGTGTGGAAAGCTCCTAGAGATTTACCAGGAAATACTCACAGCTGTAATCGCTGCCAAATGTGCTTCTACAAAGTTTTGACTTAGGGATGTGAATACTTAAGAAAAATCTATAGTATATTTAATTTTCAATATCATTTGTAAAAACATGTTTTAACTTTGTCGTTATGGAGTACTTTGTGTAGTTGAGAGAAAAATATATTTACTGCATTTTAAATTCAGTCTGTAACACAACAACATGTGTAAGAAGTCTAGGGGTCTGAAGGCACTGTATGTTAAACATGAATGCTCTACTTGTAAGTCTGATAAATGACTCAAATGTAAGTGTAATAGTAAATAATGTATTGTGTAACTTGAGTCATTTTTATTGTAAATATGAATAGAATTCCATGATTAAAGATAATCATGAATGAATTGTGAATAATGATGTGTGAGAAATTTACAGAGGTATAAATATTATACCCCTCAAAATGCTAACCTGACCTATTATCGGTAATGGTGAGAGTTTAGCATGTCTTGGGGGTATGATATAAAATGCTAACCTCCCCTATTATTGGTAATGGTGAGAGGTTAGCATGTCTTGGGGGTATGACATAAAATGCTAACCCCCCTATTATTGGTAATGGTGAGAGGTTAGCATTTCTTGGGGGTATGATATAAAATGCTAACCTCCCCTATTATTGGTAATGGTGAGAGGTTAGCATGTCTTGGGGGTATGATCCTCTGTAACTTTCTCACTCAACATTATTTACCATTCATTAAATTAAAGGTGACATTCTGTACAGTCACCCCATATGAAACATTTGATCTCCAATCCAAAACGCTGGCGTATAGAGCCAAATGAAAAGTTGTAGCTTCACTGTCCAAATAAATACGTAAAGGAGTATATAGGAGATAAGAAAAGACAGTGTGTCACGTCACACCGCCTTTAATAGTGACAGGTCACAATGGTACAGTAAGGGTGTGGCGTCATTGTAAACATCGTTGATATTAAGCATCTCAATCACATCACGATAAAGGGAAGGAGTTCCCATAGCTTGTTTGGTGACCCGTTACTCTACTCACAGAACCAAGGTCACATCCGTAGCCCAGCATTTTCATGTCTGTATTTATTCAAATGGATACAACTGGAGAGTAACTTCAAAAGATACTCATAGCATCTCTGAATCTTTATGTGACTTTCCTCCTCCAGACCTGATTGGGTGTTAGAAGGCTCCATTACAGCTGCTTCCCTTTGTCACGTTTCCTGTTAGGACCGGCCTGAATCCCAGACGATAAATCTTCCTGAGGTAAAGAGTTACAACGGTCAACAGAATCATCTTCAATGGGATTTTCTTACATTTGCTTGTCTTTATTAATATTGCAGGTCTTCCGGTGTGACCATGCTGAATAAGAGGTTAGACACCACAGTGTATTTCACAACAGGAGGATTTCAAACCAAACCAAATAGAAGGGATGTTATATCCTCTAAATAATCACACTCTCTATCCACCACATCTACATGTGTACTACATTTCGTGTGTATACTTTATACGCTTTATACATTAGGTGAAGTAGTCAAATCAAGGGTAGATATTTATGACATAAGCTACTGAAAGAATGTTCATGCTAGTGTTGAAGAGCAGCATGATTGAAGTTGGGCTGAAAGCTGTACCTGTTGAGGCAGGTCTGAGGGTGTTGGGGCTGGGTCTTGTTCTGCCCATGTTGAGGCTGGGCCTGGTTCTTCCCATGTTGAGGCTGGGCTGGGTGTGTTGATGTTGGGCCCAGTGCTGCCCTGTTGTGGCTGGGCTCGGGGTTATTGATGTTGGGCCAAATGCTACCCCTTTCGAAGCAGGTGTGTGAGTGTTGAGGCTGGGCTGTGGGTTTTGAGGCTGGGCCTGGTACTACCCCTGTTGAGACAGGTCTGAGTGTTTGGAGGCTGGTCCAGGTGCTACCCCTGTTTAGGCTGGGGCTGATGCTGGTGGCCCTGTTAGGCCCTGTGTGCTGGGGCCTCCCGCTCTATTGCCCTGTAGGGTGAAAGGAACCGTACACATAAATAGCAACACAAGAATATAGATGGCGAGAGTAAGCAGTACCTGAACATATAGAAGAGCATTTAGGCACTCCGGGCTCTGGTCCTCAGCACAGTGGCTTCATTGGACATTAACACCTGGCTGTCGTTACAGCAGAACCAGTTTCCACTGGCATGCAATATGTCACTAATGTAGTGCCCTGTGGAACAAGGAAGACAGACTAGAGGTCAAGGGTCAGGCTATTGTGGGTAATAGAGTGTTTTGTAACAGTTAAACAGGTCATTTGGGAGGTATTTTATCTGTTACATGTGTCAAGTTTTGAAATCAGAGATAAACAAATACACATGGCATATAATTAGACATGCCTCTCCATTCTTTTCAATTAAATTGAGCAAACTCTAAACATATTGCAGTGCTTGTTGGGATGACACTTCACTCTGAAGCATGCAGCCTTGCTAGCTTGGCCGAAATGGCTGTTGGAGGGTCTAATTATCCCCAAATTATTTGTAATTTTGTTCCACACCCCTTCCCATCTGGCTAAGAAAATAAAAGGACCCGAGGTTGAATCTTGTTGATGATCCCTGGCCTTCACCCTCGATAATTTTCACTCCCTCAGCTTCGGGATGCTTGTGTATACGGCAGAGGTACACGTGAACATGCAAGTTGAGATCCAAGGAGAAGGGAGTGATTTGGAATTCAGCTGATGTCATATGTATTGTGCATCTGCATGTGTGTGTTTGATGGTATTTACTTACCGGAGTTTGCGGAGCCTCCCAAATGAGAGACTACGCCAGTCAGCTCGTATTAACCATTCACTGACTGTACTGGCTTCTGCTTCTGTAGGAAAACACATGTGATCATAGGATTCTCATTTCCTCTACAGTTCACCACACTGTCTACAGTCTACTACAGTACTAGTCTACTACAGGTCTACTACATCGTGTACTCCTCATAACTATCTCAGTGTTCTGTCATAACTTATTTTTCACTGGTTTCACTCTCTCTCTCTCTCACCACTGGGGCAGTCAGCAACACTTTCCCTGGTTCCTGCTCATTTGAATCTGAGGGGTCAAATATACATATCAAGAGCTGTGAAAACGTGGTCACTTGTCTGAATTGCTCTGGTCTAAAACAGCTCCCATACATCACTAAAGATGTCTGAGAAACATTTTAAATTGCAGCTTCGAGCTTCTCTGTCAGCAGGACCGTTTTGAGAGTGGGTGGTTTGTGTGGTGTTGGAGCAAGAATAGTGTTATGGTGCCATGACCTACCTGAACAGCAGAGGGCGCTGTCTTTGGCCTCTCCAGGTGGGCTGGAGACTTGGCTGGCGAGGGTCTGGGGGATGGACCCCTGAATGCTGGGGACCTGGTGGGTGAGGGCCTGTGGGCTGGCACTGTGCAGGTGTGGCACCATGTCCCCACAGAGGGTGGAGAGCCTCAGCTCCGAAGGAAACAAAAGAGGAGCCTCCAGCTTCTCCAACCCCCCAGGTCCCCCAAACCTCTTCAGATGCAGAACCAGCACACTGCCCAGAAACAGAGAGGAAGAGAGATGAACAGACAGACAATGAAACCAGTCAACAAAGTAACAGATGAGTGAAATTTGTTTGGTGGTGCTCACCTCTAAGTCCTACAACCTGCTCAGGAAGGTAACTACTCCTAAAGGCTCAGTACATTAAACACTGCTAGTACTATGAGAGGTTATAAAGGGACAACTCACAGAGGCAGTGAGTGGAACTGCTCCACCTTTGAGGCGTGGAGGCCTTTACAGCCCTCACATGTGAATTCAACCTGTTCACTCTGGTTAGAAACAAAAGCATTACATAATGAATGATACCACTACAATAATAAGATAGCGTATTCTGAGGCAGTGGGCAGCTTGCCCTGGGTGTTAGTCTCTACATGCAGGGCTGAGCCCTAAGTGCTGACTTTGAAAGTGAGTGCTAGGCTGTTCAGCAAGGTGCGCTCAGGGCTGAAGTCCAATGAGAGGTGGTTGTAGTCCTCTCTGGTAGACGACTCGCACCCACAGCTTCAGAAGCAGACAAAGAGAAGAAAATGCATCAAGTGTGTTTCTGTTTCAGGTCTCTACAATGTTTCTGTTATGCCATGTGTTTTGTAATGTTAATATATACTGTATATATATATATATATATATATATAGAAAGATCATGTTCTCAGTAGATACATTACAACCAATGGGATCTCTTACCTGGTACATGTGCGCACCGACACAAGCTGGAACTCCAGCTGGGAAACAGGGCAGGTATAGTTCATCCCGAGTGTCTTCAGAATCATGCCCTCCTCCTTCAGCTGGCACAGCATATTGACAAGTAACTCATGTGCGTCCTATGATGAGGAAGAGAAAGAAACACACCAAGATAAAAGCAAATGATGAAGAGAAAATGAACCCTTGCAAGAAGAGCACTCGTACACAAGAGAGTAGTGCCTCAGTTACCTGTTGCGTGTCCCCAGATACTTCAAATCGTTATACCGACAAGGAGTACTGACCTTCCACATGAGATCTGCTTTTGCAGGCCTGGTTTGCCACATGTCAGGTAGACCCCGAACGGTGCACATCAGACAGACCACCTGTAGGGGAGACAGAGAGTAAGTTAGCAGCTGACCTGGATGGTGTCAACCTACTGGCCTTACGCCTGAAGAGGCAGATGAGTAAATACAATATGTTTTATCTAGTGGCACCCCCATCATTAGAAATGTTTCATTCGATTTGATGTAATTTCACCTTTGAGGACGGAAATGAAGCCAACACAACAAAAATGTGTTTGTTTTATCTCCTAAGATATTTGGTTGGATACTGCTCAATTCCAGAGCATTTAAGAAACTACCAAATTTCCCACGGTAAGGTGGAAGTTCAGTCAATGAGCATTTGGGTCATGTAGTCATTCTACACTTCCAAATTGGCCTACAAAATGCCTACATCATTAATCTGTGTCATTGTTGTTCCTCTTGGTTATGAAGTTCAAAAAACAAAAGAAACTGGAAAATAAACCATAAATACAATACCCAGCAAAATATGAAGTGGTTAAGGTTAGGAAAAGGATTAGTGAAAGTGCTATCTTAACCTGCTACGACAATCCCTTTCTGTAGAAGTGGCGTGAAAAGAGTGTCCCTTCTTTAATTTATGACCACAATTAATGGGTGTGTGGGGTGAGTGTCTGCTTTTGAGCCTTCCCTTACCTGAGCAGGTTGGAGAAGGGGGGAGGAGCTCCAGAGTTGTTCCTGGTGCAGGATTTCTTTGAGAAGGACGGCAGGACCAGGAGGCACTGCAGGGTGGCGTTAAGGAAGCAAGTGTTGCCAATGTTAGGCAACCTGTGAAGAAGAAGCAGCCATCAGTACACACAGAGAGATTAATCATAAACCTTCATATCTCTATAAAGTGATGATAATGGCAGGGGATAAGGGATACATTATATTTAACACAAAGAAGTGGATGTCCTTTAGACCAAGATTGACATAATTCATGGGTTTATAAATATCTAATAAAACGGACATGCTCGATAGTAAGCCTTATCCCCATAGTATATCAGACACTGATCTCTTAAACAATAAAGAACTTATATTCAATGCATTTGCAGTGTTGTGTGGTTTACCCAAGAAGTTCCATGTTGACCAGTTCCCCCCGTTCTCCTCTGGCCCCCTGGGTCTCTTCTGACCCTCTGGTGGCTGAGCTGGCCCTGGGAAGAGTCATGCTTCTGGTGGCTGAGACTGGTCTCTGTGGCATTGGACTGATAGAGTGTTCCTGAAGAGACAGAGACCTGGAGGAAGGAGAAAACAGGTCTAACGCCTCCAACACAGAGATATTATCACTCTACACAGTCTCTATTAAATACTGTACTGTAAACACAG
>NW_022264482.1:0-28484 GCF_002021735.2 Oncorhynchus kisutch
AGGATGAAGTGAAGAGAGAGACAGAGGAGAGAGAGAGCAGGACGAAGTGAAGAGAGGGACGGAGGAGAGAGAGAGCAGGATGAAGTGAAGAGGGACAGAGGAGAGAGAGAGCAGGATGAAGTGAAGAGAGAGACAGAGGAGAGAGAGAGCAGGACGAAGTGAAAGAGGGACGGAGAGAGAGAGAGCAGGATGAAGTGAAGAGAGGGACAGAGGAGAGAGAGAGCAGGATGAAGTGAAGAGAGGGACAGAGGAGAGAGAGAGCAGGATGAAGTGAAGAGAGGGACAGAGGAGAGAGAGAGCAGGACGAAGTGAAGAGGGGACGGAGGAGAGAGAGAGCAGGATGAAGTGAAGAGAGAGGGCGAAGAGAGGGACAGAGAGAGAGAGCAGGATGAAGTGAAGAGAGAGACCGAAGAGAGAGACAGAGGAGAGAGAGAGCAGGATGAAGTGAAGAGAGGGACAGAGGAGAGAGAGAGCAGGATGAAGTGAAGAGAGAGGGCGAAGAGAGGGACAGAGGAGAGAGAGAGCAGGATGAAGTGAAGAGAGGGACAGAGGAGAGAGAGAGCAGATGAAGTGAAGAGAGAGGGCGAAGAGAGGGACAGAGAGAGAGAGAGCAGGATGAAGTGAAGAGAGGGACAGAGGAGAGAGAGAGCAGGATGAAGTGAAGAGAGAGGGCGAAGAGAGGGACAGAGGAGAGAGAGAGCAGGATGAAGTGAAGAGAGAGACCGAAGAGAGAGACAGAGGAGAGAGAGCAGGATGAAGTGAAGAGAGGGACAGAGGAGAGAGAGAGCAGGATGAGAGAGGACTGAACGTAGCTGATGTAGTGGTGATGAGAATATAGTGGATACATTTTACCAAGATGAACATGTCTGTTGTTCTCTTCTCAGGGGAGTTTTTCTACTGCTCAGACAGCTCCAAGTCTACAGAGCCTGAATGCAGGTGAGTTATCACCTCATCTCCCATCTCAGTCGGACCTGGGCTCATATCACATCTGGACAGTCATTCAGGTGGGATGTGGGATCTCCATTTGGGCCATAATGAGTTGTCTTGCTGGGTAAGGTGTGAGCTGTGGGGTGTCTAGGGTGTACCTATGTTCTCCCTCCAGGGGTTCATACATCATGTATAAGGACGGGGATGTGGGGAAGCCAGAGAGGTCCATGCGTGTCTGGGATAACAGTGACTTCACTTTGACGACGTGCTCCAGGGGATGATGGCTCTGTTCGCTGTCTCCACCTTTGGAAGGATGGCCAGCGTGAGTCCAGCATCACAGCAGCAGAGTGACCACACACACACACACACACACACAGACACACAGAAATAACTCAAATGCTCATGACCTTTGGTCCCCAGGACCAGGGTTAAGAAACCCTGACTGAGAGACACCATTCCAAAAATCTAAACATGGAACACACCACCACACACACACACACACACACACACCCACACACACACACACACACACACCACACACACACGTTATAGTATGGGGCTTTAGTGTTTAGGTTTGAACGGAGTATCCATCCTCTCCAGACTCCCTGTACCGGGCCATAGACTCACATTCATAGGACCTGGCCCTGTCTACACTACAGAGTGGTCGTGTCCATCTTCTTCATCATCTACATCATCATCATCGCCTTCCTTCATGATGAAACATACTTCGTCGGTTTTCGTCATTGTCACCTTCAGGAGCAGGGAGAGCAGGAGTACAAGAACTGTGAGCTGGACAAGAACCAGGTGAGAGGTTAGGGGTCATCAGAACCCTGTTGAGAGGTTAGGGATAATCAGAACCCTGGTGAGAGGTTAAGGGGTCATCAGAACCCAGGTGAGAGGGTTAAGGTGTCATCAGAACCCTGATTGAGAGGGTTAGGGGTCATCAGAACCCAGGTGAGAGGTTAGGGGTCATCAGAACCCAGGTGAGAGGTTAGGGGACATCAGAACCCAGGTGAGAGGTTAGGGGTCATCAGAACCCTGGTGAGAGGTTAGGGGTCATCAAACCCTGGTGAGAGTTTAGGGGACATCAGAACCCAGGTGAGAGATTAGGGGACATCAGAACCCTGGTGAGAGGTTAGGGGTCATCAGAACCCAGGTGAGAGGTTAGGGGTCATCAGAACCCAGGTGAGAGGTTAGGGATCATCAGAACCTAGGTGAGAGGTTAGGGGTCATCAGAACCCTGGTGAGAGGTTAGGGGTCATCAGAACCGAGGTGAGAGATTAGGGGACATCAGAACCCAGGTGAGAGGTTAGGGGTCATCATAACCCAGGTGAAAGGTTAGGGGTCATCAGAACCCAGGTGAGAGGTTGAGGGTCATCGGAACCCAGGTGAGAGATTAGGGGTACTCAGAACCCAGGTGAGAGATTAGGGGACATCAGAACCCAGGTGAGAGATTAGGGGTCATCAGAACCCTGGTGAGAGGTTAGGGGTAATCAGAACCCTGGTGACAGGTTAAGGTGTCATCAGAACCCTGATGAGAGGTTAGGGGTCATCAGAACCCAGGTGAGAGGTTAGGGGTCATCAGAACCCAGGTGAAAGGTTAGGGGACATCAGAACCCAGGTGAGAGGTTAGGGGTCATCAGAACCCTGGTGAGAGGTTAGGGGTCATCAGAACCCTGGTGAGAGTTTAGGGGACATCAGAACCCAGGTGAGAGATTAGGGGACATCAGAACCCTGGTGAGAGGTTAGGGGTCATCAGAACCCAGTGAGAGGTTAGGGGTCATCAGAACCCAGGTGAGAGGTTAGGGATCATCAGAACCTAGGTGAGAGGTTAGGGGTCATCAGAACCCTGGTGAGAGGTTAGGGGTCATCAGAACCGAGGTGAGAGATTAGGGGACATCAGAACCCAGGTGAGAGGTTAGGGGTCATCATAACCCAGGTGAAAAGGTTAGGGGTCATCAGAAACCCAGGTGAGAGGTTGAGGGTCATCGGAACCCAGGTGAGAGATTAGGGGTACTCAAACCCAGGTGAGAGATTAGGGGACATCAGAACCCAGGTGAGAGATTAGGGGTCATCAGAACCCTGGTGAGAGGTTAGGGGTAATCAGAACCCTGGTGACAGGTTAGGGGTCATCATAACCCTGGTGAGAGGTTAGGGGTCATCAGAACCCAGGTGAGAGGTTAGGGGTCATCAGAACCCTGGTGAGAGGTTAGGGGACATCAGAACCCAGGTGAGAGGTTAGGGGTCATCAGAACCCAGGTGAGAGGTTAGGGGTCATCATAACCAGGTGAGAGGTTAGGGGTCATCATAACCCAGGTGAGAGGGTAGGGGTCATCAGAACCTGTTGAGAGGTTAGGGGTCATCAGAACCTGTTGAGAGGGTAGGGGTCATCAGAACCTGTTGAGATGTTAGGGGTCATCAGAACCAGGTGAGAGATTAGGGATCTTCAAGGTCGCAGGTCAAACAGGTGAGAGAGGTCAAGAGGGGTCAACACGAGGTCACCATAGGGTCACTTAGGAGGGGGCCGGGGCCATACTGAAGGGAGAAGTGTCATTAAGTTGTATCAGTGGAGGGTAAATGGTATATTACCACTATGAACTGACATTTACACATCAATGCTACGTCCACCGATGTGTTACTGGAAACGTCTGTTGATTAAACACATGTTTCATATGGTGTGTGTGTGTGTGGTGTGTCTGTGTGTGTGTGTCTGGGTGTGTCTGTGTGTGTCTGTGTCTGTGTGTGTGTCTGTGTGTCTGTGTGTGTGTGTGTGCGCGTGCGCCCGTTGTGTGTGTGTGTGTGTGTGTGTGCGTGTGTGTCTGTGTCTGTGTCTGTCTGTGTGTCTGTGTCTGTGTGTGTCTGTGTGTGTGTCTGTGTGTGTGTGTGTGTGTGTGTGTGTGTGTGTGTGTGTGTGTGTGTGTGTGTGTGTGTGTGTGTGTGGTACAGCGTCAGTGTGTGGAATATGCCCTGAAGGCCCGTCCCCTACGTCGGTACATCCCTAAGAACCAGTACCAGTACAAGGTGTGGTACGTGGTCAACTCCACCTACTTTGAGTACCTGATGTTTACTCTCATCCTGCTGAACACCATCTGTCTGGCCATGCAGGTAAGAGTGTGTGCGCGCGCTTGTGAGTGTGCGCGCTTGTGAGTGTGCGCGTGTGTGTGCGTGTGTGTGTGTGTGTGTGTGTGTGTGTGTGTGTGTGTGTGTGTGTGTGTGTGTGTGTGTGTGTGTGTGTGTGTGTGCGTGCGAAAGACATTGGCATCCGAACATGACTTAAATCGTCCATCTTGGTCAGGGAAAACGTTGAATTAGTCCATCTTTATACCCTCAGCCCAATACGGTAGCATCAATCCATTTATACATATCCTACCCTAAACACAGTGAACCACATAGTGCCCTGGACACTAGAGGTGCATTATGGGGAGGATAGTCTATATCTATATCAGTTAAAAGACATGCTAGTACCTCAGGTATTGGTTCCTAGATGTTAGAAAGAGTTGTTGGGGAGGATAGTCTATCTATATCAGTTAAAAGTTCTACTGTAGCCTGAGGTGGGCGTGTCCACCACGTGATTACATAGAATAGCCTGAGGTGGGCGTGTCCACCACGTGATTACATAGAATAGCCTGAGGTGGGCGTGTCCACCACGTGATTACATAGAATAGCCTGAGGTGGGTGTGTCCTCCACGTGATTACATAGAATAGCCTGAGGTGGGCGTGTCCACCACGTGATTACATAGAATAGCCTGAGGTGGGCGTGTCCACCACGTGATTACATAGAATAGCCTGAGGTGGGCGTGTCCACCACGTGATTACATAGAATAGCCTGAGGTGGGCGTGTTCACCACGTGATTACATAGAATAGCCTGAGGTGGGCGTGTCCACCACGTGATTACATAGAATAGCCTGAGGTGGGCGTGTCCACCACGTGATTACATAGAATAGCCTGAGGTGGGCGTGTTCACCACGTGATTACATAGAATAGCCTGAGGTGGGCGTGTCCACCACGTGATTACATAGAATAGCCTGAGGTGGGCGTGTTCACCACGTGATTACATAGAATAGCCTGAGGTGGGCGTGTCCACCACGTGATTACATAGAATAGCCTGAGGTGGGCGTGTCCACCACGTGATTACATAGAATAGCCTGAGGTGGGCGTGTTCACCACGTGATTACATAGAATAGCCTGAGGTGGGCGTGTCCACCACGTGATTACATAGAATAGCCTGAGGTGGGCGTGTCCACCACGTGATTACATAGAATAGCCTGAGGTGGGCGTGTCCACCACGTGATTACATAGAATAGCCTGAGGTGGGCGTGTCCACCACGTGATTACATAGAATAGCCTGAGGTGGGCGTGTCCACCACGTGATTACATAGAATAGCCTGAGGTGGGCGTGTCCACCACGTGATTACATAGAATAGCCTGAGGTGGGCGTGTTCACCACGTGATTACATAGAATAGCCTGAGGTGGGTGTGTCCACCACGTGATTACATAGAATAGCCTGAGGTGGGCGTGTTCACCACGTGATTACATAGAATAGCCTGAGGTGGGCGTGTCCACCACGTGATTACATAGAATAGCCTGAGGTGGGCGTGTCCACCACGTGATTACATAGAATAGCCTGAGGTGGGCGTGTCCACCACGTGATTACATGGAATAGCCTGAGGTGGGCGTGTCCACCACGTGATTACATAGAATAGCCTGAGGTGGGTGTGTCCACCACGTGATTACATAGAATAGCCTGAGGTGGGCGTGTCCACCACGTGATTACATAGAATAGCCTGAGGTGGGCGTGTCCACCACGTGATTACATAGAATAGCCTGAGGTGGGCGTGTCCACCACGTGATTACATAGAATAGCCTGAGGTGGGCGTGTTCACCACGTGATTACATAGAATAGCCTGAGGTGGGCGTGTCCACCACGTGATTACATAGAATAGCCTGAGGTGGGCGTGTCCACCACGTGATTACATAGAATAGCCTGAGGTGGGCGTGTCCACCACGTGATTACATAGAATAGCCTGAGGTGGGCGTGTTCACCACGTGATTACATAGAATAGCCTGAGGTGGGTGTGTTCACCACGTGATTACATAGAATAGCCTGAGGTGGGCGTGTTCACCACGTGATTACATAGAATAGCCTGAGGTGGGCGTGTCCACCACGTGATTACATAGAATAGCCTGAGGTGGGCGTGTCCACCACGTGATTACATAGAATAGCCTGAGGTGGGCGTGTTCACCACGTGATTACATAGAATAGCCTGAGGTGGGCGTGTTCACCACGTGATTACATAGAATAGCCTGAGGTGGGCGTGTCCACCACGTGATTACATAGAATAGCCTGAGGTGGGCGTGTCCACCACGTGATTACATAGAATAGCCTGAGGTGGGCGTGTCCACCACGTGATTACATAGAATAGCCTGAGGTGGGCGTGTCCACCACGTGATTACATAGAATAGCCTGAGGTGGGTGTGTTCACCACGTGATTACATAGAATAGCCTGAGGTGGGCGTGTCCACCACGTGATTACATAGAATAGCCTGAGGTGGGCGTGTCCACCACGTGATTACATAGAATAGCCTGAGGTGGGCGTGTCCACCACGTGATTACATAGAATAGCCTGAGGTGGGTGTGTTCACCACGTGATTACATAGAATAGCCTGAGGTGGGCGTGTCCACCACGTGATTACATAGAATAGCCTGAGGTGGGTGTGTTCACCACGTGATTACATAGAATAGCCTGAGGTGGGTGTGTTCACCACGTGATTACATAGAATAGCCTGAGGTGGGCGTGTCCACCACGTGATTACATAGAATAGCCTGAGGTGGGCGTGTCCACCACGTGATTACATAGAATAGCCTGAGGTGGGTGTGTTCACCACGTGATTACATAGAATAGCCTGAGGTGGGTGTGTTCACCACGTGATTACATAGAATAGCCTGAGGTGGGCGTGTCCACCACGTGATTACATAGAATAGCCTGAGGTGGGCGTGTCCACCACGTGATTACATAGAATAGCCTGAGGTGGGCGTGTCCACCACGTGATTACATAGAATAGCCTGAGGTGGGCGTGTCCACCACGTGATTACATAGAATAGCCTGAGGTGGGCGTGTCCACCACGTGATTACATGGAATAGCCTGAGGTGGGCGTGTTCACCACGTGATTACATGGAATAGCCTGAGGTGGGCGTGTCCACCACGTGATTACATAGAATAGCCTGAGGTGGGCGTGTCCACCACGTGATTACATGGAATAGCCTGAGGTGGGTGTGTTCACCACGTGATTACATAGAATAGCCTGAGGTGGGCGTGTTCACCACGTGATTACATAGAATAGCCTGAGGTGGGCGTGTCCACCACGTGATTACATGGAATAGCCTGAGGTGGGCGTGTTCACCACGTGATTACATAGAATAGCCTGAGGTGGGTGTGTCCACCACGTGATTACATAGAATAGCCTGAGGTGGGCGTGTCCACCACGTGATTACATAGAATAGCCTGAGGTGGGCGTGTCCACCACGTGATTACATAGAATAGCCTGAGGTGGGCGTGTTCACCACGTGATTACATAGAATAGCCTGAGGTGGGCGTGTCCACCACGTGATTACATAGAATAGCCTGAGGTGGGCGTGTTCACCACGTGATTACATAGAATAGCCTGAGGTGGGTGTGTTCACCACGTGATTACATAGAATAGCCTGAGGTGGGTGTGTTCACCACGTGATTACATAGAATAGCCTGAGGTGGGCGTGTTCACCACGTGATTACATAGAATAGCCTGAGGTGGGTGTGTTCACCACGTGATTACATAGAATAGCCTGAGGTGGGTGTGTTCACCACGTGATTACATAGAATAGCCTGAGGTGGGCGTGTTCACCACGTGATTACATAGAATAGCCTGAGGTGGGCGTGTCCACCACGTGATTACATAGAATAGCCTGAGGTGGGTGTGTTCACCACGTGATTACATAGAATAGCCTGAGGTGGGCGTGTTCACCACGTGATTACATAGAATAGCCTGAGGTGGGCGTGTCCACCACGTGATTACATAGAATAGCCTGAGGTGGGCGTGTCCACCACGTGATTACATAGAATAGCCTGAGGTGGGCGTGTCCACCACGTGATTACATAGAATAGCCTGAGGTGGGCGTGTTCACCACGTGATTACATAGAATAGCCTGAGGTGGGCGTGTCCACCACGTGATTACATAGAATAGCCTGAGGTGGGCGTGTCCACCACGTGATTACATAGAATAGCCTGAGGTGGGTGTGTTCACCACGTGATTACATAGAATAGCCTGAGGTGGGTGTGTTCACCACGTGATTACATAGAATAGCCTGAGGTGGGCGTGTCCACCACGTGATTACATAGAATAGCCTGAGGTGGGTGTGTTCACCACGTGATTACATAGAATAGCCTGAGGTGGGTGTGTCCACCACGTGATTACATAGAATAGCCTGAGGTGGGTGTGTCCACCACGTGATTACATAGAATAGCCTGAGGTGGGCGTGTCCACCACGTGATTACATAGAATAGCCTGAGGTGGATGTGTCCACCACGTGATTACATAGAATAGCCTGAGGTGGGCGTGTTCACCACGTGATTACATAGAATAGCCTGAGGTGGGCGTGTCCACCACGTGATTACATAGAATAGCCTGAGGTGGGCGTGTTCACCACGTGATTACATAGAATAGCCTGAGGTGGGCGTGTTCACCACGTGATTACATAGAATAGCCTGAGGTGGGTGTGTTCACCACGTGATTACATAGAATAGCCTGAGGTGGGTGTGTTCACCACGTGATTACATAGAATAGCCTGAGGTGGGCGTGTTCACCACGTGATTACATAGAATAGCCTGAGGTGGGCGTGTCCACCACGTGATTACATAGAATAGCCTGAGGTGGGTGTGTTCACCACGTGATTACATAGAATAGCCTGAGGTGGGTGTGTCCACCACGTGATTACATAGAATAGCCTGAGGTGGGTGTGTTCACCACGTGATTACATAGAATAGCCTGAGGTGGGTGTGTTCACCACGTGATTACATAGAATAGCCTGAGGTGGGTGTGTTCACCACGTGATTACATAGAATATCCTGAGGTGGGTGTGTTCACCACGTGATTACATAGAATAGCCTGAGGTGGGTGTGTTCACCACGTGATTACATGGAATAGCCTGAGGTGGGTGTGTTCACCACGTGATTACATAGAATAGCCTGAGGTGGGTGTGTTCACCACGTGATTACATAGAATAGCCTGAGGTGGGCGTGTTCACCACGTGATTACATAGAATAGCCTGAGGTGGGCGTGTCCACCACGTGATTACATAGAATAGCCTGAGGTTGGCGTGTCCACCACGTGATTACATAGAATAGCCTGAGGTGGGCGTGTTCACCACGTGATTACATAGAATAGCCTGAGGTGGGCGTGTCCACCACGTGATTACATAGAATAGCCTGAGGTGGGCGTGTCCACCACGTGATTACATAGAATAGCCTGAGGTGGGTGTGTTCACCACGTGATTACATAGAATAGCCTGAGGTGGGCGTGTTCACCACGTGATTACATAGAATAGCCTGAGGTGGGCGTGTTCACCACGTGATTACATAGAATAGCCTGAGGTGGGCGTGTCCACCACGTGATTACATAGAATAGCCTGAGGTGGGTGTGTTCACCACGTGATTACATAGAATAGCCTGAGGTGGGCGTGTCCACCACGTGATTACATAGAATAGCCTGAGGTGGGTGTGTTCACCACGTGATTACATAGAATAGCCTGAGGTGGGTGTGTTCACCACGTGATTACATAGAATAGCCTGAGGTGGGCGTGTTCACCACGTGATTACATAGAATAGCCTGAGGTGGGCGTGTTCACCACGTGATTACATAGAATAGCCTGAGGTGGGCGTGTTCACCACGTGATTACATGGAATAGCCTGAGGTGGGTGTGTTCACCACGTGATTACATAGAATAGCCTGAGGTGGGTGTGTTCACCACGTGATTACATAGAATATCCTGAGGTGGGCGTGTTCACCACGTGATTACATAGAATAGCCTGAGGTGGGTGTGTTCACCACGTGATTACATAGAATAGCCTGAGGTGGGTGTGTTCACCACGTGATTACATAGAATAGCCTGAGGTGGGTGTGTTCACCACGTGATTACATAGAATAGCCTGAGGTGGGTGTGTTCACCACGTGATTACATAGAATAGCCTGAGGTGGGTGTGTTCACCACGTGATTACATAGAATAGCCTGAGGTGGGTGTGTTCACCACGTGATTACATAGAATAGCCTGAGGTGGGTGTGTTCACCACGTGATTACATAGAATAGCCTGAGGTGGGTGTGTTCACCACGTGATTACATAGAATAGCCTGAGGTGGGTGTGTTCACCACGTGATTACATAGAATAGCCTGAGGTGGGTGTGTTCACCACGTGATTACATAGAATAGCCTGAGGTGGGTGTGTTCACCACGTGATTACATAGAATAGCCTGAGGTGGGTGTGTTCACCACGTGATTACATAGAATAGCCTGAGGTGGGCGTGTTCACCACGTGATTACATAGAATAGCCTGAGGTGGGTGTGTTCACCACGTGATTACATAGAATAGCCTGAGGTGGGTGTGTTCACCACGTGATTACATAGAATAGCCTGAGGTGGGCGTGTTCACCACGTGATTACATAGAATAGCCTGAGGTGGGTGTGTTCACCACGTGATTACATAGAATAGCCTGAGGTGGGTGTGTTCACCACGTGATTACATAGAATAGCCTGAGGTGGGTGTGTTCACCACGTGATTACATGGAATAGCCTGAGGTGGGTGTGTTCACCACGTGATTACATAGAATAGCCTGAGGTGGGTGTGTTCACCACGTGATTACATAGAATAGCCTGAGGTGGGCGTGTCCACCACGTGATTACATAGAATAGCCTGAGGTGGGTGTGTTCACCACGTGATTACATAGAATAGCCTGAGGTGGGCGTGTTCACCACGTGATTACATAGAATAGCCTGAGGTGGGTGTGTTCACCACGTGATTACATAGAATAGCCTGAGGTGGGCGTGTCCACCACGTGATTACATAGAATAGCCTGAGGTGGGTGTGTTCACCACGTGATTACATAGAATAGCCTGAGGTGGGCGTGTCCACCACGTGATTACATAGAATAGCCTGAGGTGGGTGTGTTCACCACGTGATTACATAGAATAGCCTGAGGTGGGCGTGTTCACCACGTGATTACATAGAATAGCCTGAGGTGGGCGTGTCCACCACGTGATTACATAGAATAGCCTGAGGTGGGTGTGTTCACCACGTGATTACATAGAATAGCCTGAGGTGGGTGTGTCCACCACGTGATTACATAGAATAGCCTGAGGTGGGTGTGTTCACCACGTGATTACATAGAATAGCCTGAGGTGGGTGTGTTCACCACGTGATTACATAGAATAGCCTGAGGTGGGTGTGTTCACCACGTGATTACATAGAATATCCTGAGGTGGGTGTGTTCACCACGTGATTACATAGAATAGCCTGAGGTGGGTGTGTTCACCACGTGATTACATGGAATAGCCTGAGGTGGGTGTGTTCACCACGTGATTACATAGAATAGCCTGAGGTGGGTGTGTTCACCACGTGATTACATAGAATAGCCTGAGGTGGGCGTGTTCACCACGTGATTACATAGAATAGCCTGAGGTGGGCGTGTCCACCACGTGATTACATAGAATAGCCTGAGGTTGGCGTGTCCACCACGTGATTACATAGAATAGCCTGAGGTGGGCGTGTTCACCACGTGATTACATAGAATAGCCTGAGGTGGGCGTGTCCACCACGTGATTACATAGAATAGCCTGAGGTGGGCGTGTCCACCACGTGATTACATAGAATAGCCTGAGGTGGGTGTGTTCACCACGTGATTACATAGAATAGCCTGAGGTGGGCGTGTTCACCACGTGATTACATAGAATAGCCTGAGGTGGGCGTGTTCACCACGTGATTACATAGAATAGCCTGAGGTGGGCGTGTCCACCACGTGATTACATAGAATAGCCTGAGGTGGGTGTGTTCACCACGTGATTACATAGAATAGCCTGAGGTGGGCGTGTCCACCACGTGATTACATAGAATAGCCTGAGGTGGGTGTGTTCACCACGTGATTACATAGAATAGCCTGAGGTGGGTGTGTTCACCACGTGATTACATAGAATAGCCTGAGGTGGGCGTGTTCACCACGTGATTACATAGAATAGCCTGAGGTGGGCGTGTTCACCACGTGATTACATAGAATAGCCTGAGGTGGGCGTGTTCACCACGTGATTACATGGAATAGCCTGAGGTGGGTGTGTTCACCACGTGATTACATAGAATAGCCTGAGGTGGGTGTGTTCACCACGTGATTACATAGAATATCCTGAGGTGGGCGTGTTCACCACGTGATTACATAGAATAGCCTGAGGTGGGTGTGTTCACCACGTGATTACATAGAATAGCCTGAGGTGGGTGTGTTCACCACGTGATTACATAGAATAGCCTGAGGTGGGTGTGTTCACCACGTGATTACATAGAATAGCCTGAGGTGGGTGTGTTCACCACGTGATTACATAGAATAGCCTGAGGTGGGTGTGTTCACCACGTGATTACATAGAATAGCCTGAGGTGGGTGTGTTCACCACGTGATTACATAGAATAGCCTGAGGTGGGTGTGTTCACCACGTGATTACATAGAATAGCCTGAGGTGGGTGTGTTCACCACGTGATTACATAGAATAGCCTGAGGTGGGTGTGTTCACCACGTGATTACATAGAATAGCCTGAGGTGGGTGTGTTCACCACGTGATTACATAGAATAGCCTGAGGTGGGTGTGTTCACCACGTGATTACATAGAATAGCCTGAGGTGGGTGTGTTCACCACGTGATTACATAGAATAGCCTGAGGTGGGCGTGTTCACCACGTGATTACATAGAATAGCCTGAGGTGGGTGTGTTCACCACGTGATTACATAGAATAGCCTGAGGTGGGTGTGTTCACCACGTGATTACATAGAATAGCCTGAGGTGGGCGTGTTCACCACGTGATTACATAGAATAGCCTGAGGTGGGTGTGTTCACCACGTGATTACATAGAATAGCCTGAGGTGGGTGTGTTCACCACGTGATTACATAGAATAGCCTGAGGTGGGTGTGTTCACCACGTGATTACATGGAATAGCCTGAGGTGGGTGTGTTCACCACGTGATTACATAGAATAGCCTGAGGTGGGTGTGTTCACCACGTGATTACATAGAATAGCCTGAGGTGGGCGTGTCCACCACGTGATTACATAGAATAGCCTGAGGTGGGTGTGTTCACCACGTGATTACATAGAATAGCCTGAGGTGGGCGTGTTCACCACGTGATTACATAGAATAGCCTGAGGTGGGTGTGTTCACCACGTGATTACATAGAATAGCCTGAGGTGGGCGTGTCCACCACGTGATTACATAGAATAGCCTGAGGTGGGTGTGTTCACCACGTGATTACATAGAATAGCCTGAGGTGGGCGTGTCCACCACGTGATTACATAGAATAGCCTGAGGTGGGTGTGTTCACCACGTGATTACATAGAATAGCCTGAGGTGGGCGTGTTCACCACGTGATTACATAGAATAGCCTGAGGTGGGCGTGTCCACCACGTGATTACATGGAATAGCCTGAGGTGGGTGTGTTCACCACGTGATTACATAGAATAGCCTGAGGTGGGCGTGTCCACCACGTGATTACATAGAATAGCCTGAGGTGGGTGTGTTCACCACGTGATTACATAGAATAGCCTGAGGTGGGCGTGTTCACCACGTGATTACATAGAATAGCCTGAGGTGGGCGTGTTCACCACGTGATTACATAGAATAGCCTGAGGTGGGCGTGTCCACCACGTGATTACATAGAATAGCCTGAGGTGGGCGTGTTCACCACGTGATTACATAGAATAGCCTGAGGTGGGTGTGTTCACCACGTGATTACATGGAATAGCCTGAGGTGGGTGTGTTCACCACGTGATTACATAGAATAGCCTGAGGTGGGCGTGTTCACCACGTGATTACATAGAATAGCCTGAGGTGGGCGTGTCCACCACGTGATTACATAGAATAGCCTGAGGTGGGTGTGTTCACCACGTGATTACATAGAATAGCCTGAGGTGGGCGTGTCCACCACGTGATTACATAGAATAGCCTGAGGTGGGTGTGTTCACCACGTGATTACATAGAATAGCCTGAGGTGGGCGTGTTCACCACGTGATTACATAGAATAGCCTGAGGTGGGTGTGTTCACCACGTGATTACATAGAATAGCCTGAGGTGGGCGTGTCCACCACGTGATTACATAGAATAGCCTGAGGTGGGTGTGTTCACCACGTGATTACATAGAATAGCCTGAGGTGGGCGTGTCCACCACGTGATTACATAGAATAGCCTGAGGTGGGTGTGTTCACCACGTGATTACATAGAATAGCCTGAGGTGGGCGTGTTCACCACGTGATTACATAGAATAGCCTGAGGTGGGCGTGTCCACCACGTGATTACATGGAATAGCCTGAGGTGGGTGTGTTCACCACGTGATTACATAGAATAGCCTGAGGTGGGCGTGTCCACCACGTGATTACATAGAATAGCCTGAGGTGGGTGTGTTCACCACGTGATTACATAGAATAGCCTGAGGTGGGCGTGTTCACCACGTGATTACATAGAATAGCCTGAGGTGGGCGTGTTCACCACGTGATTACATAGAATAGCCTGAGGTGGGCGTGTCCACCACGTGATTACATAGAATAGCCTGAGGTGGGCGTGTTCACCACGTGATTACATAGAATAGCCTGAGGTGGGTGTGTTCACCACGTGATTACATGGAATAGCCTGAGGTGGGTGTGTTCACCACGTGATTACATAGAATAGCCTGAGGTGGGCGTGTTCACCACGTGATTACATAGAATAGCCTGAGGTGGGCGTGTCCACCACGTGATTACATAGAATAGCCTGAGGTGGGTGTGTTCACCACGTGATTACATAGAATAGCCTGAGGTGGGCGTGTTCACCACGTGATTACATAGAATAGCCTGAGGTGGGTGTGTTCACCACGTGATTACATAGAATATCCTGAGGTGGGTGTGTTCACCACGTGATTACATAGAATAGCCTGAGGTGGGTGTGTTCACCACGCGATTACATGGAATAGCCTGAGGTGGGTGTGTTCACCACGTGATTACATAGAATAGCCTGAGGTGGGTGTGTTCACCACGTGATTACATAGAATAGCCTGAGGTGGATGTGTCCACCACGTGATTACATAGAATAGCCTGAGGTGGGCGTGTTCACCACGTGATTACATAGAATAGCCTGAGGTGGGTGTGTTCACCACGTGATTACATAGAATAGCCTGAGGTGGGCGTGTTCACCACGTGATTACATAGAATAGCCTGAGGTGGGTGTGTTCACCACGTGATTACATAGAATAGCCTGAGGTGGGCGTGTTCACCACGTGATTACATAGAAATGCAGATCGGGGATTAAGTGTCTGTGTGTTGCAGCATCACGGCCAGACCCACTCCTTCAACGATGCTATGAACATCCTCAACATGCTCTTCACCGGCCTCTTCACTGTGGAGATGATCCTTAAACTCATCGCCTTCAAACCACGGGTATGTATCTCCCTCTCTCCACCTCTCTTTCCACCTCTCTCTCCACCTCTCTTCACCTCTCTCTCCACCTCTCTCCACCTCTCTCTCCACCTTTCTCCACCTCTCTCCACCTCTCTCTCCACCTCTCTCTTCACCACTCCCTCCCTCTCTCTCTTCCCCTCTCTCCTCTCCCTCCCTCTCTCCCTCTCTCACTTCCCCTCTCTCTTCACCTCTCTCGGCTCTCTTTCCCCCTCTCTCTTCACCTCTCTCGGCTCTCTTTCCCCCTCTCTCTTCCCCTCTCTCGTCTCTCTCCCTCTCTCCCTCCCTCTCTCCCTCTCTCTCTTCACCTCTCACTTCACATCTCCCTCCCTCCCTCTCTCCCTCCCTCCCTCTCTCCCTCCCTCTCTCCCTCTCTCCCTCTCTCCCTCTCTCTCTCCCTCTCTCTCTTCACCTCTCACTTCACATCTCCCTCCCTCCCTCTCCCCCTCCCTCTCTCCCTCTCTCCCTCTCTCCCTCTCTCCCTCTCTCTTCACCTCTCTTTCCCTCCTTTTCTCCATCTTTCCCTCTCTCCCTCTCTCTTCACCTCTCTTTCCCACTCTCTCCCCTCTCAGGAGTCTATCACTCCAAAACACTTCTCTCTGTCCCAGAGAGGATTCTTATCATTACCAAATTAGTCTTAGCCTATCCGTGGAATTCAGTATCACCTGTAATTTGGATATGAATGTAATCAAGTTAATCAAGTCTGTCATTACATAATTATATGTTATCAGTTGGCCTATAAACTATGCCTTTTATGATCTGATTTCCACAAATAAAAAATAATCTTAAAGATTAGAAAACAAGAGATGCATTAATGATTTGGTTCAGTGTCTGATGTTGTGTAGGTTTTTATTTTTTGTTTTCCATGTTGCTCGGTAACCTGGTGAGTTTATTAGTCCAATCAAAAGGCCACCTACTGCTTCAGCTGTCCGCTTACAATGTTGAAACAACAACAGATGGGTTCTTCTGTAGAACAGATACAATGTCTGCATCCCAAACAGCATCCTATTCCCTATATAGTGCACTACTGTTGACCAGAGCCCTATTCCCTATATAGTGCACTACTTTAGACCAGAGCCCTATTCCCTATTTAGTGCACTACTTTAGACCAGAGCCCTATTCCCTATTTAGTGCACTACTTTAGACCAGAGCCCTATTCCCTATATAGTGGACTACTTTAGACCAGAGCCCTATTCCCTATTTAGTGCACTACTTTAGACCAGAGCCCTATTCCCTATTTAGTGCACTACTTTAGACCAGAGCCCTATTCCCTATATAGCGCACTACTATAGACCAGAGCCCTATTCCCTATATAGCGCACTACTTTAGACCAGAGCCCTATAAACCCTGGTGAAAAGTAGTGCACTTTAAAGGGGATAGCATGCCATTTGGAACACTGACAGAGTAAATACATGGATGGACAGAACAAACCGCCCTCTCATCAGGTTACTAAGCAACGCCTTCATGTTTATTATAGATTGCCCAGCTGACTGCTGTGAAGCTACAGTGAGATCTCTGATGCTGCTTATTGTGGTGCTGATCTCTTTACGTGTCTATGAGGACATCCTTTTATTCCTGCTTTCTATGATAAACTGGGATAAACCATTGATGCAAATCACTCTTGGTCATAAAGGAGACTAAAGATCTTTGAATTGTCAGTCAACAAAAACCTAGTTTCTCATATAATTCATCTGTCATTGTGAAGGTTTTGTGTTCTTATCTTGGCAGGGTAGAAGTACATTGAAATAGGTTGTTTAAGTGGCGCAGCAGTCTAAGACACTGCATCTCAGTGCAAGAGGCTTCACTACAGTGGTTCAAATCCAGGCTGTATCACATCCGGCCGTGATTGGGAGTCCCAATCGGCGCACAATTGGCCCAGCGTCGTCTGGATTTGGCCGGGCTAGGCCGTCATTGTTAATAAGAATTTGTTCTTAACTGACTTGCCTGGTTAAATAAATGTTAAATATATATATATACACTGTATATAGATAATAACCTTGAGTACTAATTGGTTAGCCTTGGTGACCTCTGATTGGTTAGCCTTGGTGACCTCTGATTGGTTAGCCTTGGTGACCTCTGATTGGTTAGCCTTGGTGACCTCTGATTGGTTAGCCTTGGTGAGTTCTGATTGGTTAGCCTTGGTGAGTTCTGATTGGTTAGCCTTGGTGAGTTCTGATTGGTTAGCCTTGGTGAGCCCTGATTGGTTAGCCTTGGTGAGCCCTGATTGGTTAGCCTTGGTGAGTTCTGATTGGTTAGCCTTGGTCTGAAAACCCTGAACGTGTCCTGTCTATGGACACGTCCCACCTCTCTGAACACCCAGAGAACGTTGCATCGTGTGGTTGTGTCACTTTCTAACTCGTGTTACTGACCTTCTCTTTCAACAGACAGGACCGTCATCATATTAATCAGTACCCTTTTCCTCTAGGTGCAGAGGACACATTTAGCCTCGTCCTGTTCTAACCAGCTCTCTCATCAGATGCTGTGTACAGCACCGACACTGGCTCATAACACACATCCCTTCATTGCAGTCAGGTCAAAGGGAAACATACTGAAGGATTTTTGCCACTGTGTCTTTCTCATTTCTGTATATTGTATGATTGTAAACTACTTTGTTTTTAGGAAAGTGTTAGATGTTTAGTAGTATTGCTGGTATTTTGAAGAGTTCTGTCATCTGGATTCATCTGGATTCCTCTCCCACCATGCTAGACCCTCCAACTCTCCCAGGTCACATCTAGCAACATGCATCTCTCCCCTCAGTGTGTTCAGTCTCACCATGCTAGACCCTCCAACTCTCCCAGGTCACATCTAGCAACATGCATCTCTCCCCTCAGTGTGTTCAGTCTCACCATGCTAGACCCTCCAACTCTCCCAGGTCACATCTAGCAACATGCATCTCTCCCCTCAGTGTGTTCAGTCTCACCATGCTAGACCCTCCAACTCTCCCAGGTCACATCTAGCAACATGCATCTCTCCCCTCAGTGTGTTCAGTCCCTCCATGCTAGACCCTCCAACTCTCCCAGGTCACATCTAGCAACATGCATCTCTCCCCTCAGTGTGTTCAGTCTCACCATGCTAGACCCTCCAACTCTCCCAGGTCACATCTAGCAACATGCATCTCTCCCCTCAGTGTGTTCAGTCTCACCATGCTAGACCCTCCAACTCTCCCAGGTCACATCTAGCAACATGCATCTCTCCCCTCAGTGTGTTCAGTCTCACCATGCTAGACCCTCCAACTCTCCCAGGTCACATCTAGCAACATGCATCTCTCCCCTCAGTGTGTTCAGTCTCACCATGCTAGACCCTCCAACTCTCCCAGGTCACATCTAGCAACATGCATCTCTCCCCTCAGTGTGTTCAGTCTCACCATGCTAGACCCTCCAACTCTCCCAGGTCACATCTAGCAACATGCATCTCTCCCCTCAGTGTGTTCAGTCTCACCATGCTAGACCCTCCAACTCTCCCAAGGTCACATCTAGCAACATGCATCTCTCCCCTCAGTGTGTTCAGTCTCACCATGCTAGACCCTCCAACTCTCCCAGGTCACATCTAGCAACATGCATCTCTCCCCTCAGTGTGTTCAGTCTCACCATGCTAGACCCTCCAACTCTCCCAGGTCACATCTAGCAACATGCATCTCTCCCCTCAGTGTGTTCAGTCTCACCATGCTAGACCCTCCAACTCTCCCAGGTCACATCTAGCAACATGCATCTCTCCCCTCAGTGTGTTCAGTCTCACCATGCTAGACCCTCCAACTCTCCCAGGTCACATCTAGCAACATGCATCTCTCCCCCTCAGTGTGTTCAGTCTCACCATGCTAGACCCTCCAACTCTCCCAGGTCACATCTAGCAACATGCATCTCTCCCCTCAGTGTGTTCAGTCTCACCATGCTAGACCCTCCAACTCTCCCAGGTCACATCTAGCAACATGCATCTCTCCCCTCAGTGTGTTCAGTCTCACCATGCTAGACCCTCCAACTCTCCCAGGTCACATCTAGCAACATGCATCTCTCCCCTCAGTGTGTTCAGTCTCACCATGCTAGACCCTCCAACTCTCCCAGGTCACATCTAGCAACATGCATCTCTCCCCTCAGTGTGTTCAGTCTCACCATGCTAGACCCTCCAAACTCTCCCAGGTCACATCTAGCAACATGCATCTCTCCCCTCAGTGTGTTCAGTCTCACCATGCTAGACCCTCCAACTCTCCCAGGTCACATTTAGCAACATGCATCTCTCCCCTCAGTGTGTTCAGTCCCTCCATGCTAGACCCTCCAACTCTCCCAGGTCACATCTAGCAACATGCATCTCTCCCCTCAGTGTGTTCAGTCCCTCCCCATTCATCCCACTAAGACAACTGCATTAACCCTCGTTATACCACAGTTAAATGAGGTTACCTATTCCTCTGCCACTGACCCACTGACTGCTTCAGTGGGGACGGTCTCACTGGTTAAAACATCATACCGTGTTAGAATATAATAATCCCTAGTGATAATAATAATATATAATCCCTAGTGATAATAATATATAATGCCTAGTGATAATAATATATAATGCCTAGTGATAATAATATAATAACAATAATATAATATATAATCCCTAGTGATAATAATATAATAACAATAATAATAATATATAATCCCTAGTGTTAATAATAATATATAATCCCTAGTGATAATAATATAATAACAATAATAATAATATATAATCCATAGTGTTAATAATAATATAATATAATAATATATAATCCCTAGTGTTAATGATAATATATAATCCCTAGTGTTAATGATAATATATAATCCCTAGTGTTAATGATAATATATAATGCCTAGTGATAATAATATAATAACAATAATATAATATATAATCCCTAGTGATAATAATATAATAACAATAATAATAATATATAATCCCTAGTGTTAATGATAATATATAATCCCTAGTGTTAATAATAATATATAATGCCTAGTGATAACAATAATATAATATATAATCCCTAGTGTTAATAATAATATATAATACCTAGTGATAATAATAACATAATTTAATAATATATAATGCCTAGTGATAATAATAATATATAATGCCTAGTGATAATAATAATAAATAATGCCTAGTGATAATAATATAATATATACTCCCTAGTGTTAATAATAATATAATATAATAATATATAATCCCTAGTGTTAATAATAATATAATATAATAATATATAATCCCTAGTGTTAATAATAATATAATATAATAATATATAATGCCTAGTGATAATAATAATATAATATAATAATATATAATGCCTAGTGTTAATAATAATATAATATAATAATATATAATGCCTAGTGATAATAATAATATAATATAATAATATATAATCCCTAGTGATAATAATAATATAATATAATAATATATAATCCCTAGTGATAATAATAATATAATATAATAATATATAATCCCTAGTGTTAATGATAATATATAATCCCTAGTGATAATAATAATATAATTTAATAATATATAATCCCTAGTGTTAATAATAATATATAATGCCTAGTGATAATAATAATATAATATTTAATCCCTAGTGTTAATGATAATATATAATGCCTAGTGATAATAATAATATAATATATACTCCCTAGTGTTAATGATAATATATAATCCCTAGTGTTAATGATAATATATAATGCCTAGTGATACTAATAATAATATAATATAAAATATCTAGTGTTAATAATAATAATAATACTAAAATCCCTAGTGTTAATAATAATAATAATAATATATTGGATAAGTCAGTCTTGCTCTATCACTCTGCTACGCTACTGTACATAGAACACCACCCTTCATTATGACCTCATTTCCTTTTCACACAGAAGGAAGTAAAAGAGACAGAAAAAAATGCAATAATATCTTGTTTAATAAGCAATAATCTTCTGGCTTGATATAGAATCACATGAATATAATTGACTGAATAGTGCTTACCTTTAACATGCCATGTTATCAACCCCTGGAAGCTTTTATTCTGCGCCCTGTTTACAGAAAGATGAGCTCCGGTAGTAGTAGGTTACACGCTAACAAGTTGTGGCGTTGACTTAACTGTACTGTAGGCGACAGCAAGCAAGCAGCAGAACGTGACATGAACATTCACTTTTAATATTCACAATAATACATTCACAATAATATTTCATCATTTAATACCAGTGATGCATTGTGTTGCTCTATTGGCTTTAAAGATCTAAGAAGATAGTTTCAGAAGAGATGAGCCACCCCCCAAACACATTGTTGGAAGAGTTTAAGGGCTGAAAAGGAAGGCTTTTCCCTACAATAATGCCTGTCTAACTTGCCTCTCTTACCCCCCCTCCTCCTCTTGCACCTCCGCCCATCCTGTGTAGGGTTACTTTAGTGATCCTTGGAATGTTTTTGACTTCCTCATCGTAATTGGCAGCATAATAGACGTCATTCTGAGTGAGATCAACGTAAGTACATCGCCACCCCTCTCTCTCCACTCGCTCTGTCCCTCTCTCTCTCTCTCTCTCTCTTTCCTTTTCTCTTTCCTTCTCTTTCTTTGTGACAATCTTGTCTTCTATAGCACCATTCTCTGGTGTGGTTTCTTTCCCCAAAGTCCACCCTCCTCCCTTCCTCTCCCCTCTTCCTTCCTCCATCATTCATTTCAAGATGGCCGCTCTCATTCAGGGTTTCCAAGGCATCACGTGATGAAAAAAAGGTGCTTCCTCGTTCTTCACAGTACACAGAACAGAACAGTTGAGTGTTCTAGAGTACCGAAAGAGTTCTAGAGTACTGAAGGAGTTCTAGAGTACTGAAAGAGTTCTAGAGTACTGAAGGAGTTCTAGAGTACTGAAAGGGTTCTATTCGTTAGGCCTCAGAAGAGAGACCTGGCTCTAAAGCAGGACTGGGACATGTCCTAGGGTTTTCACTTTGACTAACAAGACACACTAACTAACCAAAGAAACTCAACTATTCTTTTATTTAAATGGATTGTTTCGGTTGTGATTTTGTTATTGTTGTTGTTTATTGATGTTGTTTTCCCACATGGACAAGCATGACTGGTCGCCGCTTTCTCCTCTCGATCATCTTGGATTTCGCTCCTTTTATTTCCTCCCGTTTTCAAACTTCAACTGTCATTTAATTTTCAACCAATGTCCTTCCTCCCTCTCTACCTTCCGCTAATCACAGACGTTCATATATAACTGTTTTCTTCCTTATCTTTCCCTCTCTCCTTTTGTTGCTTCTTTTCTTTCCATTTTCGTTTGTTTGTTTGTTTGTTTGTTTCTTCCACCCAACGCAGCATTATTTTGTTGATGCATGGAACACATTTGATGCCTTAATAGTTGTGGGTAGCGTTGTTGACATAGCGATCACTGAGGTTAACGTAAGTAGCCCACCTTTCAGTCTGCCTGCCTACCTCTCACTCTCACCTCTGAGCATCAATAGAATGTAGACTATTGCATTGTCTCACAGCACTTGTTTTGGGTTTGGTTTTTTTGTACATTACTTTCAATGTATATTATCATCACAATGTATATTATCATCACAATTGGGGACATGTGAAGTCCCCAAGGCATGACTGACACTGTATAGCATGATTGGAAAAAAAGGGTGATATATTCAGGCCTGAAGAAAAGTCATTGTAAACTATTTGTTTACATAAAGCCTTTAGCTTGTATGCAAAGCTATGCATGTAGACGTGCATTTATTCATGAATATTTACTGGTGTGTGATGTCACCTTTCATGAGAAATTCCTGGCCTTGTTCATAATATAAACACGAGGTGATTAGAATATAAACAGAAATGGATCTCCTATATAAAATACATTTAGTCTCTATTGAGGGGCTCCTGAGTGGCGCAGCGGTGTAAGGCACTGCATCTCAGTGCAAGAGGTGTCACTACAGTCCCTGGTTCGTATCCAGGCTGAATCACATCTGGTCGTGATTGGGAGTCCCATAGGGCGGTGCTCAATTGGCCCAGCGTCGTCCGAGTTTGGCCGGAGTAGGCCGTCATTGTAAATAAGAATTTATTCTTAACTGACGTGCCTAGTTAAATTTAAAAAATGCATTTTGTCCCTCTAGTGAATCTAGATATGTATTTTGAGACTTCCAATGATGAGACATGAGAACCATTGAATGAGTATTTACACTCTCAAAGGCAAATGTGGAAATGTTGCTTCTTCATATTCATCGTCTCCTGCACCGCCCCAACATCAAACAGTGTGTTTCTTATGATAAGTAGTAAAAAAAAAATCTAAACGATCGAGGAAGATAGGTGTTTCCAATGACCTCATCAACCAATTAGTAATGCCTCCTCATAATTGGTTAAAATCACATGATGCACACCGATGATGTCATTGGAAACATTTATCTTCCTCTTATCTTGTTTACTATGAAACGTAGAAACGCACCGTTTTCACCCATGTTGATGTTGGGGTGGTGCTGGAGAGGATGAATATGAAGTTGAAAAATGTTAAACATTCCCTTTAACACCAAGCTCACAGGTGAATCCTACAGTAACTCAGTACCTTTTATACCTGAGTCTATTGCATTAAATTGCATTAAACCTCGTAGCTAATTTGGGTCGATTGCTCAATCCTATAGCAGCTCGATACAGTCTGTAACTGTGTCAAATGAGATTTGGATCGGATCGCCATAGTTGATCTGGGCTTATCTGTCTATTGTGTCTGCCGGTCAGTTCATAAACCTGTCATCTCTCTGGGACAGCATAGCGGAATAGCCAGCTTTCCTTTCACAAGTCATGAAAGACACTTCACCCACTCCTCTAGTTTAGACGGCAACAATCCATGGCTTCAGATCACTAACAAAGGCATGTTTCTGAGAACAGAAAACTTAAAATGCTACTTTGAGTGCGCTGATTATATTAGTTATATGCTGTTGTGTGTTGTTATTGTTGCGTTGTTATTGTGTAGTACTAGCGCTTTGTGTTTGTCTATACACATGAGTCCTTCTAGAATTTCGTTGAGACTAAATCCAACTATTTCCTTACAGTACTAACTTGTAACTATTAGTTCTGCTCCTGTCCTACGGTTGAGTTGAAAGGTTAACCCTTTGAGAAGCAGCGATAGTGTTAGGCTGCCCTGTGGATGACAAGTGCGGTTTTCTTCTCTTTGAAAGTGAAGCTATCTGACCACGAGAGGTTTGACCAAAGGTCTTTATGAATGACCCGTATCTGTCTGCCAGATATATATACCCTCCTCTGCTATACCAGTCACTCACCTTGACCCGTATCTGTCTGCCAGATATATATACCCTCCTCTGCTATACCAGTCACTCACCTTGACCCGTATCTGTCTGCCAGATATATATACCCTCCTCTGCTATACCAGTCACTCACCTTTTACCAGTATCTGTCTGCCAGATATATATACCCTCCTCTGCTATACCAGTCACTCACCTTGACCAGTATCTGTCGGCCAGATATATATACCCTCCTCTGCTATACCAGTCACTCACCTTGACCAGTATCTGTCGGCCAGATATATATACCCTCCTCTGCTATACCAGTCACTCACCTTGACCAGTATCTGTCTGCCAGATATATATACCCTCCTCTGCTATACCAGTCACTCACCTTTTACCCTGCACTCAGTTTGGTTTTGCCGTTTGACATTGACTTTTGATTTGAACTCCTGGATGAATCTCTAACCTAGGCATGACCCTAGTCTTCTTCTTCTCTGGTGGTCTGATTGAATGACGAGCCTCACTGTTCTTGCATCATATTTTCATTGTTTTTAGTCACCCTCTGCATTTGTACCTCCTGGTGACAGTAACCTAATAGCCACCAAAATATCAGAAAGACACTCACTGTTTTTGTGTTGTTTATGTGAGTGTGTTTTGGCCTTGATAAAGTGGTGTTGTTATGATAGCGGATTAGATGCCCCGCCCCCCCCCCCCCCCCTCCCCAACTCTACTCTACATAGCTACCCCTCTCCAGTTATTTTGACCAGAAGGTGCTTCTTAAAACAATTTTCAGTTTAGTTTTTAATTTTGACAGTCGATTTCATTTGAGTGGTTTTGAATTATTATTCTGTTGGTTTGATGTGTGTTAGGAAAAGAAGTTGCGTTTTGTTGCCATGGCGATGGTGTCTCGCAGGCGATGATGTCACAGCTGCATTTCTCCCTCCCCCTTCGGAATGCCTCTCCTCTCCTCCATCATGTCTGTCTGAACTGATCTCTCACTCTTCATCTTCTTTTGGATGTTTACTTCTATCTTTCCTCTCATTGGTTGATTGTTGGTGCTCTTTGCTCACCCTGAAATGCACGCTGGGTAACCTGGGTCTCTTCACTAACGTTAGAGGACTTTAACGAACTAACGTTAACTAACCGATGTTAACTCTTAGAAACAAAGGTGCTATCTACAACCTAAAAGGGTTCTTCAACTGTCCCCATGTAGAACACTTTGTAGAACTATCTTTGGTTCCAGATAGAACCCTTTGGGTTCCGGGTAGAACCCTTTTGGTTCTGGGTAGAACCCTTTGGGTTCCGGGTAAAACCCTTTTGGTTCCGGGTAGAACCCTTTTGGGTTCCATGTAGAACACTTTCCACAGAGGGTTCTACCTGGAATCAGAAAGTGTTCTAACTGGATCCAAAATGAGTTCTCCTATGGGGACAGCAGAAGAACCCATTTGGAAGCCTTTTTTCTAAGAGCGTCTATCATCCAGGCATCTGAGAATGATTGGGGTTGTTTTCAGAAACGATCTGCCAACAGGGCCAAGCATAATAACAATACGAGGGAGGAATTCAATTTAGTTGAAATATACAAAGGTCAGTTATACCAATTGAATAAAATAGAATGAGGACATTAGAAGCTTCTACAATGTGGAACCATTCTAACCAGCCCTGCTATCACAAATATGAAATAACAGTCTTATACAGAGACCTATGTTACCCATACAGTTCACTTCAACTGTAAAGATTATGTGCAATATATTTTTTTAAAAGTGATGTAAAATGTTAGTGGCTTTGAGGAGTGATTGTTTGACAGTATAATAATCACAACTCACATCTGCCACAGTTGGACTGGAAGTTTTAGTGAAATGCTTGTGTTGTGTGTTACTCAGACCCCCCCCCCCCCCCTCCTCCCCCCCCTCACAATACAACATGTGGGATAACCCTGCAGGACTATACGAACCAGCACCATCGCGTTTTCAACTTGAAAACAGTTGATGAGCATTTTGACAAAGATTCAGTGTAGTTTCATTTGTTGAAATGTTTGATGGTAGTTCTGCAGTGGATTTACAGTCCAACATAATTCTAGTGTATTACCCTAAAGAGAGGTCATAACACCTCCCACTCCCCAGATACCCCCCCCCCCCCCCCCCCCCCCCCCCCCCCAAATCCCTGATCCATTGCCAACCCAGGGCCTCTACGTGGTCCTCAAAACACACACATACACACACACACATACACACACACACACATACACACACACACACACACACACACACACACACACACACACACACACACATACACACACACACACACACACACACATATACACACACACACACACACACACACACACACACACACACACACATACATACACACACACACACACACACACACACACACACACACACACACACACACACACACACACACACACACACACACACACACACACACACCCTTAACCTCACTCTCTCTCTGAAATCCACCACTTCCCTTTACATTATGCCCTGTCTCTACTACAGAGATTCAGCCTTCTGTCATGTGTACCGTGAGGGTCATGCCAGTAGAAAGAAGGGGAGTCTCTTCCGTGTAAAAAAAAAAACCGCTGGTAAAATAGCGCCCCCTGCTGTTCAAACTACTAACTGTACGTGGCCATCTGACTAACTGTACACATCTGGCTGCTGAGGTACAGCCACACTGACAGACCAAGATCACAGATCCTTACTGTTACTTCCCAGTTTTCACTCAAGTCACACATTGATGTCAATGGGAGACGTAGTGAAAAGCAGAGTCCCTGTCTCATGGCTGCAGTACTGTGGACAGCCAGTTGATGGCTCCCTACCCAGGAACCATGTAACAGACCTCCCCTCGTGTTGCTGTCCCCATAATGTTCTGTACTGTATGTAGACCTGGTAGAAAGACAGAGACAGCTATAGAGATAGAACCCCTCTATCCTCGGCCCCCTCACACACACGCACGCATGCACACGCACACATGCACACGCACACGCAGACACACACACACACACTCACACTCACACACACACACACGCATGCACACACACACACACACTCACACGCACGCACGCACGCCACACACACACACACACACACACACACACACACACACACACACACACACACACACACACACACACACACACGCACACCGGTACCAGCAGCAGGGCGGTCTAGGCTACTATAGCTTTCATTCTGTCTGTCTTTCTTTAAAGCCAGCTGATTCCTCTACCACCTCCTCCTCCTCCTCCTCCTCCCAACCCCCCGCGGTAAGAACAATGGTATGGACCCCCCCCCACGGTAACCTCCGTCTCCACCAGCCCTTCATCCCTCCACCCCCATCACCAGCAGCATGCCAGCTGTGTCAGCGTCACAAAATGTGTGTGGTGTGTGTGTGTGTGTGTGTGTGTGTGTGTGTGTGTGTGTGTGTGTGTGTGAGTGTGAGTGCGTGTGTGTGTGTGTGTGTGTGTGTGCGTGTGTGTGTGTGTGTGTAAACAAAGGGGATGTCCATGCTCGTACTGGGGTTTTAGACTGTGGCTAAGTCTTCTGTAGTCGCTGTCATGTTGTCATCGCTGCTCCTCCTCCTCTATTAATGGGGCTCTGTCATTGGTGCAAACCATGGTCACGCGGTCATCT